>NC_091177.1:22452101-22609601 GCF_040958095.1 Procambarus clarkii
CACGACCGGACATAATGAGGTGATAGCCGAGGCTATTTGAACCACCCCACCGCCGGCACTCGGATAGTAATCTTGGGCATAGCATTTTACCAAATCACCTCATTCTTTGGGGCACACGTGAGGAACACAAATGCGAAGAAGCCTGAATGGTCCCCAGGACAATATGCAACTGAAAACTCACACCCCAGAAGTGACTCGAACCCATACTCCCAGATGCCACGCAACTGGTATGTACAAGACGCCTTAATCCACTTGACCATCACGACCGGACATAATGAAGTGATAGCCGAGGCTATTTGAACCACCCCACCGCCGGCACTCGGATAGTAATCTTGGGCATAGCATTTTACCAAATCACCTCATTCTTTGGGGCACACGTGAGGAACACAAATGCGAAGAAGCCTGAATGGTCCCCAGGACAATATGCAACTGAAAACTCACACCCCAGAAGTGACTCGAACCCATACTCCCAGATGCCACGCAACTGGTATGTACAAGACGCCTTAATCCACTTGACCATCACGACCGGACATAATGAGGTGATAGCCGAGGCTATTTGAACCACCCCACCGCCGGCACTCGGATAGTAATCTTGGGCATAGCATTTTACCAAATCACCTCATTCTTTGGGGCACACGTGAGGAACACAAATGCGAAGAAGCCTGAATGGTCCCCAGGACAATATGCAACTGAAAACTCACACCCCAGAAGTGACTCGAACCCATACTCCCAGATGCCACGCAACTGGTATGTACAAGACGCCTTAATCCACTTGACCATCACGACCGGACATAATGAGGTGATAGCCGAGGCTATTTGAACCACCCCACCGCCGGCACTCGGATAGTAATCTTGGGCATAGCATTTTACCAAATCGCCTCATTCTTTGGGGCACACGTGAGGAACACAAATGCGAAGAAGCCTGAATGGTCCCCAGGACAATATGCAACTGAAAACTCACACCCCAGAAGTGACTCGAACCCATACTCCCAGATGCCACGCAACTGGTATGTACTAGACGCCTTAATCCACTTGACCATCACGACCGGACATAATGAGGTGATAGCCGAGGCTATTTGAACCACCCCACCGCCGGCACTCGGATAGTAATCTTGGGCATAGCATTTTACCAAATCACCTCATTCTTTGGGGCACACGTGAGGAACACAAATGCGAAGAAGCCTGAATGGTCCCCAGGACAATATGCAACTGAAAACTCACACCCCAGAAGTGACTCGAACCCATACTCCCAGATGCCACGCAACTGGTATGTACAAGACGCCTTAATCCACTTGACCATCACGACCGGACATAATGAGGTGATAGCCGAGGCTATTTGAACCACCCCACCGCCGGCACTCGGATAGTAATCTTGGGCATAGCATTTTACCAAATCACCTCATTCTTTGGGGCACACGTGAGGAACACAAATGCGAAGAAGCCTGAATGGTCCCCAGGACAATATGCAACTGAAAACTCACACCCCAGAAGTGACTCGAACCCATACTCCCAGATGCCACGCAACTGGTATGTACAAGACGCCTTAATCCACTTGACCATCACGACCGGACATAATGAGGTGATAGCCGAGGCTATTTGAACCACCCCACCGCCGGCACTCGGATAGTAATCTTGGGCATAGCATTTTACCAAATCACCTCATTCTTTGGGGCACACGTGAGGAACACAAATGCGAAGAAGCCTGAATGGTCCCCAGGACAATATGCAACTGAAAACTCACACCCCAGAAGTGACTCGAACCCATACTCCCAGATGCCACGCAACTGGTATGTACAAGACGCCTTAATCCACTTGACCATCACGACCGGACATAATGAGGTGATAGCCGAGGCTATTTGAACCACCCCACCGCCGGCACTCGAATAGTAATCTTGGGCATAGCATTTTACCAAATCACCTCATTCTTTGGGGCACACGTGAGGAACACAAATGCGAAGAAGCCTGAATGGTCCCCAGGACAATATGCAACTGAAAACTCACACCCCAGAAGTGACTCGAACCCATACTCCCAGATGCCACGCAACTGGTATGTACAAGACGCCTTAATCCACTTGACCATCACGACCGGACATAATGAGGTGATAGCCGAGGCTATTTGAACCACCCCACCGCCGGCACTCGGATAGTAATCTTGGGCATAGCATTTTACCAAATCACCTCATTCTTTGGGGCACACGTGAGGAACACAAATGCGAAGAAGCCTGAATGGTCCCCAGGACAATATGCAACTGAAAACTCACACCCCAGAAGTGACTCGAACCCATACTCCCAGATGCCACGCAACTGGTATGTACAAGACGCCTTAATCCACTTGACCATCACGACCGGACATAATGAGGTGATAGCCGAGGCTATTTGAACCACCCCACCGCCGGCACTCGGATAGTAATCTTGGGCATAGCATTTTACCAAATCACCTCATTCTTTGGGGCACACGTGAGGAACACAAATGCGAAGAAGCCTGAATGGTCCCCAGGACAATATGCAACTGAAAACTCACACCCCAGAAGTGACTCGAACCCATACTCCCAGATGCCACGCAACTGGTATGTACAAGACGCCTTAATCCACTTGACCATCACGACCGGACATAATGAGGTGATAGCCGAGGCTATTTGAACCACCCCACCGCCGGCACTCGGATAGTAATCTTGGGCATAGCATTTTACCAAATCACCTCATTCTTTGGGGCACACGTGAGGAACACAAATGCGAAGAAGCCTGAATGGTCCCCAGGACAATATGCAACTGAAAACTCACACCCCAGAAGTGACTCGAACCCATACTCCCAGATGCCACGCAACTGGTATGTACAAGACGCCTTAATCCACTTGACCATCACGACCGGACATAATGAGGTGATAGCCGAGGCTATTTGAACCACCCCACCGCCGGCACTCGGATAGTAATCTTGGGCATAGCATTGGTAAAATGATTGGTAAAAATGATTGGTGATTTGGTAAAATGCTATGCCCAAGATTACTATCCGAGTGCCGGCGGTGGGGTGGTTCAAATAGCCTCGGCTATCACCTCATTATGTCCGGTCGTGATGGTCAAGTGGATTAAGGCGCCTTGTACATACCAGTTGCGTGGCATCTGGGAGTATGGGTTCGAGTCACTTCTGGGGTGTGAGTTTTCAGTTGCATATTGTCCTGGGAACCATTCAGGCTTCTTCGCATTTGTGTTCCTCACGTGTGCCCCAAAGAATGAGGTGATTTGGTAAAATGCTATGCCCAAGATTACTATCCGAGTGCCGGCGGTGGGGTGGTTCAAATAGCCTCGGCTATCACCTCATTATGTCCGGTCGTGATGGTCAAGTGGATTAAGGCGTCTTGTACATACCAGTTGCGTGGCATCTGGGAGTATGGGTTCGAGTCACTTCTAAGGTGTGAGTTTTCAGTTGCATATTGTCCTGGGGACCATTCAGGCTTCTTCGCATTTGTGTTCCTCACGTGTGCCCCAAAGAATGAGGTGATTTGGTAAAATGCTATGCCCAAGATTACTATCCGAGTGCCGGCGGTGGGGTGATTCAAATAGCCTCGGCTATCACCTCATTATGTCCGGTCGTGATGGTCAAGTGGATTAAGGCGTCTTGTACATACCAGTTGCGTGGCATCTGGGAGTATGGGTTCGAGTCACTTCTGGGGTGTGAGTTTTCAGTTGCATATTGTCCTGGGGACCATTCAGGCTTCTTCGCATTTGTGTTCCTCACGTGTGCCCCAAAGAATGAGGTGATTTGGTAAAATGCTATGCCCAAGATTACTATCCGAGTGCCGGCGGTGGGGTGGTTCAAATAGCCTCGGCTATCACCTCATTATGTCCGGTCGTGATGGTCAAGTGGATTAAGGCGTCTTGTACATACCAGTTGCGTGGCATCTGGGAGTATGGGTTCGAGTCACTTCTGGGGTGTGAGTTTTCAGTTGCATATTGTCCTGGGGACCATTCAGGCTTCTTCGCATTTGTGTTCCTCACGTGTGCCCCAAAGAATGAGGTGATTTGGTAAAATGCTATGCCCAAGATTACTATCCGAGTGCCGGCGGTGGGGTGGTTCAAATAGCCTCGGCTATCACCTCATTATGTCCGGTCGTGATGGTCAAGTGGATTAAGGCGTCTTGTACATACCAGTTGCGTGGCATCTGGGAGTATGGGTTCGAGTCACTTCTGGGGTGTGAGTTTTCAGTTGCATATTGTCCTGGGGACCATTCAGGCTTCTTCGCATTTGTGTTCCTCACGTGTGCCCCAAAGAATGAGGTGATTTGGTAAAATGCTATGCCCAAGATTACTATCCGAGTGCCGGCGGTGGGGTGGTTCAAATAGCCTCGGCTATCACCTCATTATGTCCGGTCGTGATGGTCAAGTGGATTAAGGCGTCTTGTACATACCAGTTGCGTGGCATCTGGGAGTATGGGTTCGAGTCACTTCTGGGGTGTGAGTTTTCAGTTGCATATTGTCCTGGGGACCATTCAGGCTTCTTCGCATTTGTGTTCCTCACGTGTGCCCCAAAGAATGAGGTGATTTGGTAAAATGCTATGCCCAAGATTACTATCCGAGTGCCGGCGGTGGGGTGGTTCAAATAGCCTCGGCTATCACCTCATTATGTCCGGTCGTGATGGTCAAGTGGATTAAGGCGTCTTGTACATACCAGTTGCGTGGCATCTGGGAGTATGGGTTCGAGTCACTTCTGGGGTGTGAGTTTTCAGTTGCATATTGTCCTGGGGACCATTCAGGCTTCTTCGCATTTGTGTTCCTCACGTGTGCCCCAAAGAATGAGGTGATTTGGTAAAATGCTATGCCCAAGATTACTATCCGAGTGCCGGCGGTGGGGTGGTTCAAATAGCCTCGGCTATCACCTCATTATGTCCGGTCGTGATGGTCAAGTGGATTAAGGCGTCTTGTACATACCAGTTGCGTGGCATCTGGGAGTATGGGTTCGAGTCACTTCTGGGGTGTGAGTTTTCAGTTGCATATTGTCCTGGGGACCATTCAGGCTTCTTCGCATTTGTGTTCCTCACGTGTGCCCCAAAGAATGAGGTGATTTGGTAAAATGCTATGCCCAAGATTACTATCCGAGTGCCGGCGGTGGGGTGGTTCAAATAGCCTCGGCTATCACCTCATTATGTCCGGTCGTGATGGTCAAGTGGATTAAGGCGTCTTGTACATACCAGTTGCGTGGCATCTGGGAGTATGGGTTCGAGTCACTTCTGGGGTGTGAGTTTTCAGTTGCATATTGTCCTGGGGACCATTCAGGCTTCTTCGCATTTGTGTTCCTCACGTGTGCCCCAAAGAATGAGGTGATTTGGTAAAATGCTATGCCCAAGATTACTATCCGAGTGCCGGCGGTGGGGTGGTTCAAATAGCCTCGGCTATCACCTCATTATGTCCGGTCGTGATGGTCAAGTGGATTAAGGCGTCTTGTACATACCAGTTGCGTGGCATCTGGGAGTATGGGTTCGAGTCACTTCTGGGGTGTGAGTTTTCAGTTGCATATTGTCCTGGGGACCATTCAGGCTTCTTCGCATTTGTGTTCCTCACGTGTGCCCCAAAGAATGAGGTGATTTGGTAAAATGCTATGCCCAAGATTACTATCCGAGTGCCGGCGGTGGGGTGGTTCAAATAGCCTCGGCTATCACCTCATTATGTCCGGTCGTGATGGTCAAGTGGATTAAGGCGTCTTGTACATACCAGTTGCGTGGCATCTGGGAGTATGGGTTCGAGTCACTTCTGGGGTGTGAGTTTTCAGTTGCATATTGTCCTGGGGACCATTCAGGCTTCTTCGCATTTGTGTTCCTCACGTGTGCCCCAAAGAATGAGGTGATTTGGTAAAATGCTATGCCCAAGATTACTATCCGAGTGCCGGCGGTGGGGTGGTTCAAATAGCCTCGGCTATCACCTCATTATGTCCGGTCGTGATGGTCAAGTGGATTAAGGCGTCTTGTACATACCAGTTGCGTGGCATCTGGGAGTATGGGTTCGAGTCACTTCTGGGGTGTGAGTTTTCAGTTGCATATTGTCCTGGGGACCATTCAGGCTTCTTCGCATTTGTGTTCCTCACGTGTGCCCCAAAGAATGAGGTGATTTGGTAAAATGCTATGCCCAAGATTACTATCCGAGTGCCGGCGGTGGGGTGGTTCAAATAGCCTCGGCTATCACCTCATTATGTCCGGTCGTGATGGTCAAGTGGATTAAGGCGTCTTGTACATACCAGTTGCGTGGCATCTGGGAGTATGGGTTCGAGTCACTTCTGGGGTGTGAGTTTTCAGTTATATATATATATATATATATATATATATATATATATATATATATATATGTCGTACCTAGTAGCCAGAACTCACTTCTCAGCCTACTATTCAAGGCCCGATTTGCCTAATAAGCCAAGTTTTCCTGAATTAATATATTTACTATAATTTTTTTCTTATGAAATGATAAAGCAACCCTTTTCTCTATGTATGAGGTCAATTTTTTTTTATTGGAGTTAAAATTAACGTAGATATATGACCGAACCTAACCAACCCTACCTAACCTAACCTAACCTATATTTATAGGTAAGGTTAGGTTAGGTAGCCAAAAAAAGCTAGGTTAGGTTAGGTTAGGTAGGGTAGGTAGACGAAAAAACATTAATTCATGAAAACTTGGCTTATTAGGCAAATCGGGCCTTGAATAGTAGGCTGAGAAGTGCGTTCTGGCTATTAGGTACGACATATATATATATATATATATATATATATATATATATATGTCGTACCTAGTAGCCAGAACTCACTTCTCAGCCTAGTATGCAAGGCCCGATTTGCCTAATAAGCCTAGTTTTCATGAATTAATGTTTTTTCGACTACCTAACCTACCTAACCTAACCTAACCTAACGTTTTCGGCTACCTAACCTAACCTAACCTATAAAGATAGGTTAGGTTAGGTTAGGTAGGGTTGGTTAGGTTCGGTCATATATCTACGTTAATTTTAACACCAATAAAAAAAATTGACCTCATACATAATGAAATGGGTAGCTTTATCATTTCATAAGGAAAAAATAGAGAAAATATATTAATTCAGTAAAACTTGGCTTATTAGGCAAATCGGGCCTTGCATAGTAGGCTGAGAAGTGAGTTCTGGCTACTAGGTACGACATATATATATATATATATATATATATATATATATATATATATATATATATATATATATATATATATATATATATATATATATATATATATATATATATATATATATACATATATACAAACAAGCCTGCATGGTCCCCAGGCATATATGCAACTGAAAACTCACCCCAGAAGTGACTCGAGCCCATACTGCCAGGAGCACTATGTAACTGGTGGTACAGGACACCTTAACCACTCGGCCATCACGACTGGACAAAAGATGATGGTAGCTTAGGCTACCTAGGCTACCTTAATCGACTGAGCTACGACAGGGTAAAAGGGTTGAAACCAAATTCCTACTTAACTTACTGGATCCCGTAGCCTCTCCGAGGCACAAATCAGGCTTACGGGATCCAGTATGTTCAGTAGAACTTTGGTTTCAACTCTTTTTTTTACCCGGTCGTAGCTCAGTCGATTAAGGCAGTGTCTGGAATGCTCCTGAGCGCAGGTTCGAATCCTCGTCACGGCCCTTGTTCATTTGATGCATCACGTTAGTGTGATCTCTGTGTGTGATGATGTAAGGGCGAAGAGGGAGAACGGCCTATTGACATAGCTCGGGTGCAGGGGGGGGGGGGTTGTGTAAAAGCCTGATTTGTGCCTTGGAGAGGCTACGGGATCCAGTAAGTTCAGTAGAACTTCGGTTTCAACCCTTTTACCCTGTCGGAGCTCAGTCGATTAAGGCAGTGTCTGGGATGCTCCTGGACGTAGGTTCGAATCCTCGAAACGGCCCTTGTGGATTTGTTCATTTGATACATCACGTTAGTGTGATCTCTGTGTGTGATCCATTAGTGGACTTTTTTTAGTTCATTATTAACAACATTATTTAGTGTATGTGGGTTGGGGTTAGAGTAGATGAGGGTAGTATCATCAGCAAACAAAATAGGTTTCAGAATGTCGAGACATTAGGCAGATCATTGATGTATATAAGAAATCAGACTACACGTTTTTCTGAGGCATTCCCTATGAGAAATGATACAACGAAAGTGGTAGTAAGGCACATAATGAAATTTTGCACTATTTTTGGTCCACCAAAAGTAATAAAGACAGATAATGGGGTAAATTTCATTTCAAAAGGTTTTCAGCAGTTTTGTGGGGAGTTTGACATCCTCCATAAGACATCCCTACTTACCATCCTGAGAGCCAAGGTGCTTTGGAAAGGATGCACCAAACCCTTAAACAAATGCTGAGAACCAGTTGCATGGAAACTGCCAGAGACTGGGATGATTGTCTTCCACTGATGCTCGTTGCACCGAGGGATACTTTTCAGGAGTCCCTGGGCTGTTCACCCAACACATTAGTTTTTGGCCATGATGTGAGACGTTCACTAACAATCTTAAGAGATAAAATTGTTGGAAATCCAAAAAGTGTTGTATAGGTAAATTATGTTGATAAATTACAAGACAGGTTAAACAATAACAGGGCTAAAGTCTTGATTCTTCTTAAAGAAGCTCAAGGCAAAATTAAAGTAGAGTATTCCATTCACGTGGTCTGTATGGGGTCTCGAACCGTGACCCCGACGCGTTTGAGTCCGTAACTCTATCAATTCGGCTATGAGTAGTCTTAAAAGGAGAGTTTCCAGAAGCAGCATCCTGCTGCCAAACTGGAAAACTAAAAGCCTTAATCTCCTAGTCAACAATAATATATGACAGAACCGTGACAAGCCCCGTATAGCTTCATGATCTAGTCTCTGCCCCAAAGTGAGGGCCCACTTGACCCTACACGAAATGCAAATGAATCTTTTAGTATAAGTTGGCAAAATAAGAGCCACCTTTTGATATTACAGATGAGGCATTAAAGCAATGCTGAGCAACTTTGTGGAAGTAGGATGAGATGTTGACAGGATGTGGATTTTCCCGAGGGAAGGGGCTGACGTCATCCCAAGTGGCGAGTCGTATACAGAGATGACGTCATCGCTAATAGCGTGTCGAGTACAGAGGTGACTTCATGGCTGGTAGCGAGACGTGTGCAGAGGGTTTGTGACATCACTTGTCAAAGAGAGAATACGCACTTCGTCGCATCTGAGGAAATAATTTTTTGTGTGTTTTGGTGAGGAATCTGCAGGGATCTGCGAAGGAAGTAAGTGCTAGGAGCGGGAGGAGGACATTATGTGGCGTTCATCTCAATCTGTGGTGATCATAACTTTTGAACTTTTGCGGTAAGAACTCTTTGATTAACACAGTATGCCTTATGCAGAGAAGATTAATGCCCAGTGATCTTATATTGATGTTTAGATACACGAATTAGTTATGCATTCAGTTTTAATGAAATTAAATGAGGAAGTTAAGATGAAATAGTATGATGGAGTCGAGAGCGACACATGCTCGCTCAACGGTGGTCCGTGATCAACTGGTAGTGCGCGACTGCTGGCCCACTACCTGTAGTCACATTACCCATTCACTTTCAGTGTGAACTTGCTTGGAGGGGCAAGTACCCTTCGTGGTGAGGGCCAACTGATGACTTGGAATGTTGGAGGAGTTTATTTTAATTGAATTACTGTTGTTCATGGAAAGAAATTATTTTGTTGGGGTAAACTTGCAAGTAAGTAAGTAATTATCAAAAGAAGGCACCAAACCGGGAAGGCTATGTAGCACCATCAAATGCGCAGAATAATCAGAGGGCGCAAAATATCACCAAGGATGCCAATACGAGAACAAAAACGCATAAGGCGAACGATATCAAAAGTATCCGAGTCACCAAGAATTCTATTGAGGGACAAGTGACCGCGAGGGGCGGTCGGAAAGCAAGACACACGCTCGTCCTGGAAGTCAGGACATTCAAGAAGGACATGCACGACCGTAAGAGGGACAATGCAACTAGAACAATAAGGAGCAGGGCGGCGCTCCATCAAGTGACCATGGGTTAAGCGAGTATGGCCAATACGCAACCTCGCCAGAGCTGTTTCCCATCGCCGGTTACGGTGGTAGGAGGACGGCCACGAGGAAACACAATATTTAAGAGTACGTAGTTTGTTACCAGTAACAGACGACCAAGAAGCCTGCCAACGGGAAAGGACGGAGGAATGGATAACCGGGTAAAAGTCGGAATATGGAATACCTTGAAGAGAGATGGGACAAGAGCGGACAGCTTCCTTGGCGGCAGCATCCACACGCTCATTTAAAGACACACCAATATGGCTGGGAACCCAACAAAACTCAACCGACTTAAATTTACTGTGAACAAGAAACAGCCAATGCTGGATCTCGACAACTACTGGATGAACCGGATTAAAGGACCCGAGAGCCATGAGGGCACTACGAGAGTCAACAACAACTACAAACGAAGACTGACAACGAGAAAGCAGGAGACGAAGAGCATAGAGAATAGCATAAATTTCCACTGTAAAGATGCTAGTCTCCGGAGGTAAGCGACACATATAAGTGCGATCAGGAAAAACAACAGAGTAACCAACACCGTCCGCCGACTTTGACCCATCGGTGAAGACAAAAACGGAGCGGGAGTGAGAAGAAAAGTGCTCAAGGAAAAGGCGTTTTAGAACCGTAGGAGAGGTAAAAGCTTTAGTGATACGGGTCAAGGAAGTACAAAACCGCGGAAGAGGGACTCTCCATGGGGGCAAAGAAGGAACAACACGAAGAGAAACATTAGAAATACGAACGGAAAGAGAATCCTGGAGGCGAGATAACCGGACAGAAAGAGGGAGGTGGTGAAGAGGAACAGGAACCGCAGGAGGGGTAAAAGTTAAAGAACGACAGAGGCGAGAGGAAGGATGTTGTAAGGACCGCGCAAGATAGCAAAGACAGTAGCGATCACGGCGGTCCCGGAGAGATAGGAAGCCAGTGTCAACATACAAGCTAAGGACGGGAGTCGAACGAAAGGCACCAGAACTGAGGCGCAACCCAGTATGGTGCAAAGCATCAAGACGGCGAAGAGTAGAAGGAGAAGCAGACGAGTAAGCAGGGCAACCATAATCGAGCTTAGACAGGACGAGAGAGGAATGTAAAGCAAGAAGAGTGCGCCTATCTGCCCCCCAAGAAGTATGGGATAAGACCCGAAGGAGGGTAAGGGTCTTAGAGCACTCAACACGGAGGTAAGAGATATGGGGAGACCAAGACAAACGAGTGTCAAGGAATAACCCCAAAAGCTTCGCAGAATCTTTGTATTCAAGGGGATGACCATAAAGTGACAAAGAGGGACGAAGAACAACCCGTTTCCGCGTAAAGGTCATGGCACAAGTCTTAGAAGTAGAGAACTTGAAGCCATGATCGGTGGCCCAAGACGACACGGCATCAATTGCAAGTTGAAGCCGGCGCTGAAGGAGAGGCGAATCATCACCCTGACAGCAAAGGGTAAAATCATAGACATAGAGAGCGGAGAAGACACCAGAAGGAAGAGAGGAAAGAAGACCATTGAGGGCAACCAGAAAAAGAGTAGTGCTCAGAACACTACCCTGGGGCACACCTTCGTATTGCTGAAAAGAGGCAGAGAGAGCGGTACCAAGGCGCACCCGAAAGGAATGACGGGAGAGGAAGCTCCGGAGAAAGAGAGGGAGATGACCACGAAGGCCAAAAGAATGAAGTTGAGATAGAATATGATATCGCCAAGTGGTGTCGTAAGCCTTTTCCAGGTAAAAAAGGACGGCAACAACGGAGGTCTTCGCAGCAAAAGCAGTACGAATATAGACCTCCAAGTTCACCTGGACATCTGTCGTGCTGCGGCACTTGCGGAAACCAAATTGAGAAGGGGAGAGGAGGTGATGGTGTTTCAGGAACCACATCAGACGAACGTTAACCATACGTTCAAAGAGTTTGCAGACACAACTTGTGAGAGCAATAGGGCGAAAGTCTTTAGGGGAAGTACCCAGAGACCCCGGTTTGCAAACAGGGAGGACAACGGCATCGAGCCAGTCCTCAGGGACTGACGACGACTCCCAGATCCGATTATACAGACTCAGTAAATACTGAGACGTGCACGGAGGGAGATGGCGAAGCATCTCATAATGAATACCATCGGAGCCCGCCGCCGTAGAACCGCAGAGGGCCAGGGCAGAACGAAGTTCAGAGAGAGAGAAGGGATCATTATAGGGAAGCTGAAGATGAGTGCAGAAATCTAAAGGACGAGACTCAAGGACAGGTTTACGAAGAAGAAAAGATTGGGGAAGATGAAGACCAGAGCTAACAGAAGAAAAGTGGGAGCCCAGTATGGAAGCGACCTGCAACGGGTCCGCCACAAGAGTATCATGGAGGTGAAGGACCGGTGAAAGATCGGGAACGAACTTACCCGCTATCTTGCGGATACGCTTCCAGATCTGGGCCAGAGGAGTTTCGGACGTAATTGTCAGAACATAAGATGCCCAACATTCACGTTTAGCCGTACGGATGGCACTACGGGCCACCGCACTCGCTTTCCGAAAGAAAAGAAAAGAATCGGTCGTCTGCCTACGGCGGTGCCTCTTCCAGGCTGCACGCTTACAGCGGACAGCCCGAGCACAGTCCGCATTCCACCAGGGAACGCACTTCCGTGGACCCCGAGAGGAAGAGCGAGGCATAGAGCAGAGGGCAGCGTTGAAGACAGTGTCATGAAAAAGGAGGAGAGCGCGAGAGAGAAGCAGAAGGGAGAGGTCAGAGAGAGTAGCACTGAGGGTAAATAGGGTCCAGTCCGCCTTAGCAAACTGCCACCTAGGGAAAGAGGAGGAAGGGCGAAAAGAGAAAAAGGAAACAAGGATCGGGAAATGATCACTTCCATGGAGGTCATCAAGAACCTGCCACGTGAAATCTAAGTAAAGAGAAGAAGAGCAGAGAGAAAGCTCAAGACAAGAAAGGGTGCGAGTCCGAGAGTCCAAATGAGTGGGCTCACCAGAATTCAGAAGAGACAGGGAAGAAGAGAGGAGAAACGGCTCAAGAAGGCGACCCCGGGTATTCGTCAGAACGTCACCCCAAAGAGAATGACGACAATTGAAGTCACCCAGCAGGAGCACAGGCTCCGGCAAGGAGTTAAGGAGGTGTTTCAAATCAGGAAGAGAAAGCGGGACACTCGGGGGGAGATAAATGGAACAAACTGTGTACCATTTCCCCACAAAGATACGAGCAGCAGAACAATGGAGAGGCGAAGGAAAAAGTAAAGGAACAAAGGGAACATCAGCACGAATCAAGAGAGCAGAAGAATTAGAAGCCCCAGCAACGGCTGGGGGCGTGGGGAGAGAGAAAGGAATAGCCACGAAAACGACCAGGACGAGCACCAAGCATCGGCTCCTGGAGACAGACACAAAGGGGCGAAAACCGCGAAATCAGAAGTTGGAGTTCGAGGAAATTGGCGTAATAACCTCGAACGTTCCATTGAAGAATGGACAACGACGAGAAGAGAAAGGACAAAAACTGAAAACAAGGAAGAAACAAAGGCGAAAGAGCAACAGAGCACGTTAAAGAATATCAGGGTCGGGATCAGGGTCAGCAAAGTCAGGGTTAGGGGGCATGGGTAAACTGAGCAAAGACGGAGGGAAGGAAACAGGAGAACAGATCAGAGGTGGGCGGGCGGGGTCCGGAGGAGGAAGAGGAGGAGACAACGGAGAGGAGCAGTCAAGGACAGCAACAGGAAGAGGGGGGGTAGAAAGAGGGGAGCGAACCTCAGCAAGGGCAGGAACCGAGAGGGAAGCAGGGGGCTAAAGAAACCTCCATAGCAAGAACAGGGGGCGCAACCACCGAAATGGGAGGGGAAGGAGCGAGAGAGGCAGAAGTAGGGGCCGAGGAAGAAAGCGAAACCTTCTTACCCGCCGGGGAGGAGGAAGGAGAGGAGCCAGGCTTACGCTTCTGACTTAAAGAGACAAGTGTCCCAGCAACCACGTACTGGGCAACGGATTCTAGCGTCTCAGCAGGAGAAGCCGAACGAGAGCACACATGACGGCCGTTTGGAGAGCGATGGACATCAGCCCGCACCGACAGGCGGCGGGGAGAGTCAAGAGACGGAGGGGAAGGATGGGAAGGAGGAACGGAGGGAGGCGAGGAAGAAGACACAGGAGACACGACAGACCGGGTAGAAAGAAGGGGAACCCCAGACAGAGGACCAGGAGGTGGATCCTTCGGGAGAGAACCCAAAGGAACAGAGGAGGGGGCAGTGGGTGTATCAGGGTCCAAGGCCCGGAAACGGTTGTGAGTCTGAGGAAGGGGGAAGGACGAGGAGAGGAAGAGCGCAACACGCGAGCATAAGAGATGTTAGTATAAGGCGGGAGCCGGCGAACCTGGCGTCTCGCCTCAGGAAAAGATAAACGCTCCCGGTGTTTCAAGTTGAGGACGGCTGCCTCAAGCTTGTAATGGACACACGCACGGGAGAAGGCAGGATGGGCCTCACTGCAGTTGAGGCAATGAGCCTGGGGAGAAGTGCATTCCGACTTAGTGTGACCTTCGCCACCACACAAAGGACAGAGAGAGACAGTCCCAGAGCAGCGGAGGGCACCATGCCCAAACCTCCAGCACTTGTTACAGAGCCGAGGAGAAGGAATGTACTCCTGGACAGAGCACCTGGCACCAGCAAGAATGACAGAGGGTGGAAGGGTCCTACCATCAAAGGTAATCTTCACAACCCGGAGGGGTTGACGGCGACTACCACGAGGGGGACGAGTAAACGTGTCCACCTGGAGAATAGAATAGCCTTGGGCAGCAAGGATATGTCGAATATCGTCGTGGCAGTCGCGCAGGTCCCGAACACCGGTCGCAACATGGGGCGGGAGCAGAATAGTGCCAACACTGGCATTCAACTGAGCGTTCTTCGAGACCCGAACAGGGGTCTCGCCAAGGCAGGATAAGGCAGCCAAGCGGGAAGCAGCATCCTGAGAAAGAGCAGCAACGACACGTGTATCGAGATGAGTGGGCTTGAAAGTAATGGAGGCATCCTCGGAATCAACGAGATGTCGATGGAGGGAGAAATCGTCAGGAGGCGCAGAATCAAGAGGGAGGAGATCAAAATATTTGGCCCACGAAGCGGGACCAAACAAGGCTTGATAGGTAGCAGAACTGGAAGGAATCGAGCGAGGGCGGCCGTGACGAGGACGGCGGTGAGAACCCCCAGAGAGAGAGGGGTTAAAAGGCGCAGTAGTTACAACTAGAGAAGGAGCCGCGCCAGGGGACGAGGTAGTCACCACTGGGGGCTTGGGGCTCGACCCAACCACCGAGGAGGGAGGGGAGCCAGGGGAAGGAGTCAGAGAGGCCAAAGGAGGAGCAAGGTCGGGGCCCAATGCAGCGGAGGCTACAGAGCCCGGTCTTCCAACACGGACTGACTCGGGGGCTTGGTCGCCCACCCCACGAGCCTGAGAAGGTAAGCCAGAAGCAGCCGAAACAGGGGTTATCATCTTGACGAAAAGAAGAATTCATTCACGAATGTGCCCCCACACCCACCATGGAGCCACAATTAGAGGCAGGACACCCAACAAGAAGCTATCGCCGATCTTGCCGGGGCCTCCTTGGGGTGCGTCGTGAGTATACGCCCCACAAACGCCACCTTAAGAAACCGACAGTCCGTCGAGATCGGGTTCAGTGACGAAAGGGGGATTGACAATAAAAGGTTCCCCTCGCTCTCGACGTCGGGTACTACAGTTCTACGGGTGCAAGAGTATGCCTCCTCAAGCACCCGGGCGTCAAAATAGAAGAAGTCCAAGGGAAGAACCAGAACAAGCAAAAGGTCGGCAGGAAACGGCAAGCAGATAGGAGAAGAGGGGGGAGAAAAACGAAACAGAAGGAAAAGGAAAAGGTGCCCAGCAGAATTGGAGAGGACGGCAGCAGGAGCACAAGGCTAGAGAAGGACAGAGGACTGTCCCAAGGAGCATCACACTCCGGCAGCCGCCCACTAAGCCCCCACACGGCAACAACGAGCTGAGCGGGGAGGGTGGGGGGTAAACTTGCAAGTTCGTACAAGGTAGCTGCAGTTTCGTGTGTCGGAGCTGTAAAACGTTTAAATCTATTCGAAGATCAACCGATTGATGACTCTGCTGTTGGTTTACTAGAAGATGAATCGGTAAAGAGGAAGCTTGTCTGATTACAATAGAAATCAATTTGCAAAACGATACATGGAGGATCGTTTGGTCGTGTATTTGTTTGTGAGAGGAATTTATTATGTTGGAGTCCTTGACGCAGTTAAAGGAGGTGAGAGTATTTATTTATAGTTTATCTCAGATTGCAAAATGATTTTTGCCCAACGAATTAATAAAGAAGAGAGCATTAACCTAGTGAAGACCAATTTGGTAAATATAGTCTACGTAGAAGAATAGATACATTTGTTGACACAACAATCTCTGATGGGGACATAATGTTATATTCCCAAGTTATTTGTTGGTAAAGTGATTTAAATATTGTTTATGAGTGTTCCTAATAAATGTTGGCCGTAATATGTGTATGGTATTGATGGCGACTTTTGAATTGGTTTGATAATTATATATTTATGTATGCCACAATTTCTTGAGCTTTATTAAATTCTGGAGGTGACTGTGACCAGGTCAAGGCTATTGTAGGTGATTGGAGGCGATTGTAGCCACAATGTGATTGTTGCTATAAGTTGGGTACCTCATCCAAAGCACCATCTAATCATTATATTTTTATATTCCAGTGTGTGTAATAAATGTTCGTCTGATAAACAACTTTGCGAACTTTGAACTTTGCTTTTGTTCCTGTGAGGGGCTCCAACTGAGAGAAATAGAGAGATAAATACTCTGAGTTGACGACACGGCAATAAAGGAAACTAAGGTAACTGATGGAGGACACACGAATTGAGGAGAGGAGGGTAAGTAACCGTTTGCTCACTTAAAGGGTCTGAACACGGGACAACAGTTGGTTACTGAGCCCGAGATTCCATCTTGGTGATATTAATTCACTTCTCCATGATTTGGTAGGATTCCGGGTGGTTCTTCAATAAGCGGCCTGACATAGTGCAGTGTCAGAAGAAGTGGCAGTGTGACAGTGTGTCCCCTCTGCTTGTGTTATGTTTTTTTTTTTTGTCTCACTGTGATAAATTTGGGGGGTACCTTCCTCACCCATTTGTAGTTGTGATCAGATGAGGGGGCTCTGTCCGACAGGACCTCCCCAGTTGTGATAACATAATATTGTGATACAATACTATATTATTCCTTGAAATGTTTACGTTTGGGTTTTGCCTTTTTTCGTGGCCTGTATAAAGTTTATAGTTCATAACATATACATAACGTATATAACATATTGAACCTAGAACACTCCTCGCTGGAACATTTTATTTTTGTACGTTCGGACAAATAGTAACCATAAGTGCTATAATTTTAGGAGAGTTAGTTGAAATTATAATTTTGGATAAAACTGATAAGCTTACTCTTCCCGAGTTGGTGACGAAGGGAACACGGGGGGTCTGCGTCATCAGGGTTCCCCAGCTATATAGCAGTGCTGAGCTCAGTCTGACGGTCCGCTCTCCTGACACCCACTGCCACGCCTTCTGCAGCAGCCAGAGAGTCGCGCCCGACGCCACCACGCTCACCAGCAGCGCCACCCACAGCTCTCCTGCAGGACCATGCACGCAATTACCTGCTTGCTCACAGGAATATGTTGTACAATAATATCGCGGTTCATATATAATATGAAGACTAAACCACACACCGGAAGAAGAGGAGACGATTACGTTTCGGTCCATCCTGGACCATTATTAAGTCGATTGTGATGGGAGTGAGGAGGTTGTTGTTGCTTCAGATTCAGCTACTCCAAACAAAAATTTCCAAGTAGCACGGGCTATGGTGAGCCCTTAGTGGACTTATCTGGTACAAGAGCGGGGAGGTAGTGGAGGGGGTGGAGGGGGGGAGGGAGGGAGGGAATTATTAGGGAGAAAGCGCCAAAAAATTATGACTGTATAGCACTTGGAAGGGAGTCAGGATAAGGATTTAGATTGGGACGAAGGGAAGGAATGGCATCCAAACACTTGGACGTTGGGTGATTGAAAAGCGACCTGCATGAAGGGAGACCGTTTCTTTACCGTCCAGCCTAAGTAGTTGGAAGGGGAGCGGGGTTGTTGTTGTTGTTATAGATTCAGCTACTCGGAACAAGTTCTAAGTAGCACGGGCTATGGAGAGCCCGTAGTGAACTTACCTGGCACAGGAGCGGTGGGGGGTGGGAGCGGGGAAGGCACGGGCATTAAGTAAGGCCAGAGAGAGGTGTGAAAGAGGAAATTGCTAGAGGAAGGTAAGTGCAAGACGAAAGGTACAGATGGAATAGGTGTAATAATGGGGTGTAAGAATGGGGTAATGGAGGTATAAAAATAGTAACGTAAGAAAAAGAGGCGAAAGAAAAATAGAGAAAAAAGGAGCTAAGCTTATGTTAGCTTGAGTATGTACAGTGAAGTGATAAGTCAACAACAACAAAGCCAGGACTAAGGTTTTTGTTGTCAACAGAAGCAGTTGTGTGTCTGAGCTCATTTGACAAGACGGCGTCTGTGAAGAGTAGAAGATCAGAATCAGGAAAGATTATTTTAAAAGAAGTCTAATCAATCGGATGATTAGAGTCCCTAAAATGACTGAAGAGAGCATTATTTGTGTCTGCAGACTTAATACTTCTTTTGTTTTCCTTATGTCTCTGTCATTTAGTGTACGGTCAGTTTACCCAAAAAAATGGAGGGGACAAGACGAACACGTAGACACCAGTAGCAATAGCAGCAGGAGGAGACACCAGCAGCAGCAGAAACAGGAGGAGACACCAGCGGCAGTAGAAACAGGAGGAGACACCAGCAGCAGTAGAAACAGTAGGAGACACCAGCAGCAGTAGAAACAGGAGGAGACACCAGCAGCAGTAGAAACAGGAGGAGACACCAGCAGCAGTAGAAACAGGAGGAGACACCAGCAGCAGTAGAAACAGGAGGCGACACCAGCAGCAGTAGAAACAGAAGGAGACACCAGCAGCAGTAGAAACAGGAGGAGACACCAGCAGCAGTAGAAACAGGAGGAGACACCAGCAGCAGTAGAAACAGGAGGAGACACCAGCAGCAGTAGAAACAGGAGGAGACACCAGCAGCAGTAGAAGCAGCAGGAGACACCAGCAGCAGTAGAAGCAGCAGGAGACACCAGCAGCAGTAGAAACAGGAGGAGACACCAGCAGCAGTAGAAACAGGAGGAGACACCAGCAGCAGTAGAAGCAGCAAAAGACACCAGCAGCAGTAGAAGCAGCAGGAGACACCAGCAGCAGTAGAAACAGGAGGAGACACCAGCAGCAGTAGAAACAGGAGGAGACACCAGCAGCAGTAGAAACAGGAGGAGACACCAGCAGCAGTAGAAACAGGAGGAGACACCAGCAGCAGTAGAAGCAGCAGGAGACACCAGCAGCAGTAGAAGCAGCAGGAGACACCAGCAGCAGTAGAAGCAGCAGGAGACACCAGCAGCAGTAGAAGCAGCAGGAGACACCAGCAGCAGGAGAAGCAGCAGGAGACACCAGCAGCAGTAGAAGCAGCAGGAGACACCAGCAGCAGTAGAAGCAGCAGGAGACACCAGCAGCAATAGCAGCAGGAGAAGACACCAGCAGCAGTAGAAGCAGCAGGAGATACCAGCAGCAATAGCAGCAGGAGGAGACACCAGCAGCAGTAGAAACAGGAGGAGACACCAGCAGCAGTAGAAGCAGGAGAAGACACCAGCAGCAGTAGAATCAGGAGACACCAGCAGCAGTAGAAACTAGGAACAATAGAAGCAGGAGATACCAGGAGATATAGAAGCAGGAGACACCAGCAGCAATAGAAGCAGGAGACACCAGCAGCAAGAGAAGCAGGAGACACCAGCAGCAAGAGAAGCAGGAGGAGACACCAGCAGCAATAGAAGCAGAAGACACCAGCAGCAATAGAAATACCCATCACACATCGTCTTCCTATATAATAGTTTAAAGCCTGTGAATGCTTATAAACAAAAATATATTTTAATGAATTAAAGCAAAATACACATTTGAAATATATATATAGCAATTATTCATATTTTGAATATGCTAATAATTTTGATACAACAAAATTCTGGATGAGTTTCTCTTAAAAGGTTTCAAAGATTAGTAGATATTTAAACTGCTAAAATTTTTGGTAATTGATCAAGACATCTGAAGGTGTACGTGCTAACAGGCTCACTGGAGGGACTGGTAATGATAGTTCTCAAGGTTTATACTACTTAAAGAAAGTGATGCACGTCTATATAGATTATCTTGGATAGTGAGGAAAATTGATTGAGAAATATGGAACAAAACGTTAAGGAGAATTAAAAAAGATTCTGGAGATGACAGTGAGAACACATATGAACACAAGCATCAACAGGTCTCATGTATCCAACCCATTCGCCTGAAATAGTAGTACTTATAGTAACTATTTGCTTGAAAGTAACAATTTGTAGGGATTGCTCCAGTAAGTTACTTTTTGTACTATTAATTTTAAAGAGTCAGGAAAAAATAAAGCTAAAACCAAACCAATATTCCTAGGCCTAGTCGAGTATATATATATACATATATATATATATATATATATATATATATATATATATATATATATATATATATATATATATATATATATATATATATATATATATATATATATTCTATCCACTTCAAGACTCCGCACCAATATAGAAGCATCAAGAAATATGGGCCAATAGGCCCTTTGCAGTTACTTCCATTCTTCCCTTTAACTTACAAAATATTATACCCATTGTTTCGTGTTCTGTCTTGTGTTGAAAGTTTGTTTTCACCTCATCCAAAACTGTTGTAACATATCACCTCACCCAAACGCATATTATATATATATATATATATATATATATATATATATATATATATATATATATATATATATATATATATATATATATATATATATGTCGTACCTAGTAGCCAGAACGCACTTCTCAGCCAACTATGCAAGGCCCAATTTGCCTAATAAGCCAAGTTTTCATGAATTAATTGTTTTTCGACTACCTAACCTACCTAACCAAACCTAACCTAACTTTTTCTGCTACCTAACCTAACCTAACCTATAAAGATAGGTTAGGTTAGGTTAGGTAGGGTTGGTTAGGTTCGGTCATATATCTACGTTAATTTTAACTCCAATAAAATAAAATTGACCTCATACATAATGAAATAGGTAGCTTTATCATTTCATAAGAAAAAAAATTAGAGAAAATATATGAATTCAGGAAAACTTGGCTTATTAGGCAAATCGGGCCTTGCATAGTAGGCTGAGAAGTGAGTTCTGGCTACTAGGTACGACATATATATATATATATATATATATATATATATATATATATATATATATGTCGTACCTAGTAGCCAGAACGCACTTCTCAGCCTACTATGCAAGGCCCGATTTGCCTAATAAGCCAAGTTTTCATGAATTAATGTTTTTTCGCCGACCTAACCTACCTAACCTAACCTAACCTACCTTTTTCGGTTACCTAACCCAACCTAACCTATAAAGATAGGTTAGGTTAGGTTAGGTAGGGTTGGTTAGGTTCGGTCATATATCTACGTTAATTTTAACTACAATAAAACAAAATTGACCTCATACATAATGAAATGGGTAGCTTTATCATTTCATAAGAAAAAAAATAGAGAAAATATATTAATTCAGGAAAACTTGGCTTATTAGGCAAATCGGGCCTTGCATAGTAGGCTGAGAAGTGAGTTCTGGCTACTAGGTACGACATATATATATATATATATATATATATATATATATATATATGTCGTACCTAGTAGCCAGAACTCACTTCTCAGCCTACTATGCAAGGCCCGATTTGCCTAATAAGCCTAGTTTTCATGAATTAATGTTTTTTCGACTATCTAACCTACCTAACCTAACCTAACCTAACGTTTTCGGCTATCTAACCTAACCTAACCTATAAAGATAGGTTAGGTTAGGTTAGGTAGGGTTGGTTAGGTTCGGTCATATATCTACGTTAATTTTAACTCCAATAAAAAAAAATTGACCTCATACATAATGAAATGGGTAGCTTTATCATTTCATAAGAAAAAAAATTGAGAAAATATATTAATTCAGTAAAACTTGGCTTATTAGGCAAATCGGGCCTTGCATAGTAGGCTGAGAAGTGAGTTCTGGCTATTAGGTACGACATATATATATATATATATATATATATATATATATGTCGTACCTAATAGCCAGAACGCACTTCTCAGCCTACTATTCAAGGCGCGATTTGCTTAATAAGCCAAGTTTTCATGAATTAATGTTTTTTCGTCTACCTAACCTACCTAACCTAACCTAACCTAGCTTTTTTTGGCTACCTAACCTAACCTTACCTATAAATATAGGTTAGGTTAGGTTAGGTAGGGTTGGTTAGGTTCGGTCATATATCTACGTTAATTTTAACTCCAATAAAAAAAAATTGACCTCATACATAGAGAAAAAGGTTGCTTTATCATTTCATAAGAAAAAAATTATAGTAAATATATTAATTCAGGAAAACTTGTCTTATTAGGCAAATCGGGCCTTGAATAGTAGGCTGTGAAGTGAGTTCTGGCTACTAGATACGACATATATATATATATATATATATATATATATATATATATATATGTCGTACCTAGTAGCCAGAACGCACTTCTCGGCCTACTATGCAAGGCCTGATTTGCCTAATAAGCCAAGTTTTCCTGAATTAATATATTTTCTCTAATTTTTTTCTTATGAAATGATAAAGCTACCCATTTCATTATGTATGAGGTCAATTTTTTTTTATTGGAGTTAAAATTAACGTAGATATATGCCCGAACCTAACCAACCCTACCTAACCTAACCTAACCTATCTTTATAGGTAAGGTTTGGCTAGGTAGCCGAAAAAGTTAGGTTAGGTTAGGTTAGGTAGGTTAGGTAGTCGAAAAACAATTAATTCATGAAAACTTGGCTTATTAGGCAAAACGGGCCTTGAATAATAGGCTGAGAAGTGCGTTCTGGCTACTAGGTACGACATATATATATATATATATATATATATATATATATATATATATATATATATATATATATATATATATATATATATTTATATATATATATATATATATATATATATATATATATATATATATATATATATATATATATATATATATGTCGTACCTAGTAGCCAGAACGCACTTTTCAGCCTACTATTCAAGGCCCGATTTGCCTAATAAGCCAAGTTTTCTTGAAATAATATATTTTCTCTAATTTTTTTCTTATAAAATGATAAAGCTACCCATTTCATTATGTATGAGGTCAATTTTTTTGTATTGGAGTTAAAATTAACGTAGATATATGACCGAACCTAACCAACCCTACCTAACCTAACCTAACCTATCTTTATTGGTTAGGTTAGGTTAGGTAGCCGAAAAAGTTAGGTTAGGTTAGGTTAGGTAGGTTAGGTAGTCGTAAAAAAATTATTTCATGAAAACTTGGCTTATTAGGCAAATCGGGCCTTGCATAGTAGGCAGAGAAGTGCGTTCTGGCTACTAGGTACGACATATATATATATATATATATATATATATATATATATATATATATATATATATATATATATATATATATATATATATATATATATATATATATATATATCTGAAAACTCACACCCCAGAAGTGACTCGAACCCATACTCCCAGAAGCAACGCATCTGGTATGTACAAGACGCCTTAATCCACTTGACCATCACGACCGGACATAATGAGGTGATAGCCGAGGCTATTTGAACCACCCCACCGCCGGCACTCGGAAAGTTATCTTGGGCATAGCATTTTACCAAATCACCTCATTCTTTGGGGCAACACGTGAGGAACACAAATGCGAACAAGCCTGAATGGTCCCCAGGACATATGCAACTGAAAACTCACACCCCAGAAGTGACTCGAACCCATACTCCCAGAAGCAACGCATCTGGTATGTACAAGACGCCTTAATCCACTTGACCATCACGACCGGACATAATGAGGTGATAGCCGAGGCTATTTGAACCACCCCACCGCCGGCACTCGGATAGTTATCTTGGGCATAGCATTTTACCAAATCACCTCATTCTTTGGGGCAACACGTGAGGAACACAAATGCGAACAAGCCTGAATGGTCCCCAGGACATATGCAACTGAAAACTCACACCCCAGAAGTGACTCGAACCCATACTCCCAGAAGCAACGCATCTGGTATGTACAAGACGCCTTAATCCACTTGACCATCACGACCGGACATAATGAGGTGATAGCCGAGGCTATTTGAACCACCCCACCGCCGGCACTCGGATAGTTATCTTGGGCATAGCATTTTACCAAATCACCTCATTCTTTGGGGCAACACGTGAGGAACACAAATGCGAACAAGCCTGAATGGTCCCCAGGACATATGCAACTGAAAACTCACACCCCAGAAGTGACTCGAACCCATACTCCCAGAAGCAACGCATCTGGTATGTACAAGACGCCTTAATCCACTTGACCATCACGACCGGACATAATGAGGTGATAGCCGAGGCTATTTGAACCACCCCACCGCCGGCACTCGGATAGTTATCTTGGGCATAGCATTTTACCAAATCACCTCATTCTTTGGGGCAACACGTGAGGAACACAAATGCGAACAAGCCTGAATGGTCCCCAGGACATATGCAACTGAAAACTCACACCCCAGAAGTGACTCGAACCCATACTCCCAGAAGCAACGCATCTGGTATGTACAAGACGCCTTAATCCACTTGACCATCACGACCGGACATAATGAGGTGATAGCCGAGGCTATTTGAACCACCCCACCGCCGGCACTCGGATAGTTATCTTGGGCATAGCATTTTACCAAATCACCTCATTCTTTGGGGCAACACGTGAGGAACACAAATGCGAACAAGCCTGAATGGTCCCCAGGACATATGCAACTGAAAACTCACACCCCAGAAGTGACTCGAACCCATACTCCCAGAAGCAACGCATCTGGTATGTACAAGACGCCTTAATCCACTTGACCATCACGACCGGACATAATGAGGTGATAGCCGAGGCTATTTGAACCACCCCACCGCCGGCACTCGGATAGTTATCTTGGGCATAGCATTTTACCAAATCACCTCATTCTTTGGGGCAACACGTGAGGAACACAAATGCGAACAAGCCTGAATGGTCCCCAGGACATATGCAACTGAAAACTCACACCCCAGAAGTGACTCGAACCCATACTCCCAGAAGCAACGCATCTGGTATGTACAAGACGCCTTAATCCACTTGACCATCACGACCGGACATAATGAGGTGATAGCCGAGGCTATTTGAACCACCCCACCGCCGGCACTCGGATAGTTATCTTGGGCATAGCATTTTACCAAATCACCTCATTCTTTGGGGCAACACGTGAGGAACACAAATGCGAACAAGCCTGAATGGTCCCCAGGACATATGCAACTGAAAACTCACACCCCAGAAGTGACTCGAACCCATACTCCCAGAAGCAACGCATCTGGTATGTACAAGACGCCTTAATCCACTTGACCATCACGACCGGACATAATGAGGTGATAGCCGAGGCTATTTGAACCACCCCACCGCCGGCACTCGGATAGTTATCTTGGGCATAGCATTTTACCAAATCACCTCATTCTTTGGGGCAACACGTGAGGAACACAAATGCGAACAAGCCTGAATGGTCCCCAGGACATATGCAACTGAAAACTCACACCCCAGAAGTGACTCGAACCCATACTCCCAGAAGCAACGCATCTGGTATGTACAAGACGCCTTAATCCACTTGATTAAGGATTAATCCACTTCACTTCTGGGGTGTGAGTTTTCAGTTGCATATGTCCTGGGGACCATTCAGGCTTGTTCGCATTTGTGTTCCTCACGTGTTGCCCCAAAGAATGAGGTGATTTGGTAAAATGCTATGCCCAAGATAACTATCCGAGTGCCGGCGGTGGGGTGGTTCAAATAGCCTCGGCTATCACCTCATTATGTCCGGTCGTGATGGTCAAGTGGATTAAGGCGTCTTGTACATACCAGATGCGTTGCTTCTGGGAGTATGGGTTCGAGTCACTTCTGGGGTGTGAGTTTTCAGTTGCATATGTCCTGGGGACCATTCAGGCTTGTTCGCATTTGTGTTCCTCACGTGTTGCCCCAAAGAATGAGGTGATTTGGTAAAATGCTATGCCCAAGATAACTATCCGAGTGCCGGCGGTGGGGTGGTTCAAATAGCCTCGGCTATCACCTCATTATGTCCGGTCGTGATGGTCAAGTGGATTAAGGCGTCTTGTACATACCAGATGCGTTGCTTCTGGGAGTATGGGTTCGAGTCACTTCTGGGGTGTGAGTTTTCAGTTGCATATGTCCTGGGGACCATTCAGGCTTGTTCGCATTTGTGTTCCTCACGTGTTGCCCCAAAGAATGAGGTGATTTGGTAAAATGCTATGCCCAAGATAACTATCCGAGTGCCGGCGGTGGGGTGGTTCAAATAGCCTCGGCTATCACCTCATTATGTCCGGTCGTGATGGTCAAGTGGATTAAGGCGTCTTGTACATACCAGATGCGTTGCTTCTGGGAGTATGGGTTCGAGTCACTTCTGGGGTGTGAGTTTTCAGTTGCATATGTCCTGGGGACCATTCAGGCTTGTTCGCATTTGTGTTCCTCACGTGTTGCCCCAAAGAATGAGGTGATTTGGTAAAATGCTATGCCCAAGATAACTATCCGAGTGCCGGCGG
This sequence comes from Procambarus clarkii, assembly GCF_040958095.1. NCBI lineage: Eukaryota > Metazoa > Arthropoda > Malacostraca > Decapoda > Cambaridae > Procambarus > Procambarus clarkii. The sequence continues at coordinate 22,478,923 of NC_091177.1, forward strand.
TGGGGTGGTTCAAATAGCCTCGGCTATCACCTCATTATGTCCGGTCGTGATGGTCAAGTGGATTAAGGCGTCTTGTACATACCAGATGCGTTGCTTCTGGGAGTATGGGTTCGAGTCACTTCTGGGGTGTGAGTTTTCAGTTGCATATGTCCTGGGGACCATTCAGGCTTGTTCGCATTTGTGTTCCTCACGTGTTGCCCCAAAGAATGAGGTGATTTGGTAAAATGCTATGCCCAAGATAACTATCCGAGTGCCGGCGGTGGGGTGGTTCAAATAGCCTCGGCTATCACCTCATTATGTCCGGTCGTGATGGTCAAGTGGATTAAGGCGTCTTGTACATACCAGATGCGTTGCTTCTGGGAGTATGGGTTCGAGTCACTTCTGGGGTGTGAGTTTTCAGTTGCATATGTCCTGGGGACCATTCAGGCTTGTTCGCATTTGTGTTCCTCACGTGTTGCCCCAAAGAATGAGGTGATTTGGTAAAATGCTATGCCCAAGATAACTATCCGAGTGCCGGCGGTGGGGTGGTTCAAATAGCCTCGGCTATCACCTCATTATGTCCGGTCGTGATGGTCAAGTGGATTAAGGCGTCTTGTACATACCAGATGCGTTGCTTCTGGGAGTATGGGTTCGAGTCACTTCTGGGGTGTGAGTTTTCAGTTGCATATGTCCTGGGGACCATTCAGGCTTGTTCGCATATATATATATATATATATATATATATATATATATATATATATATATATATATATATATATATATATGTCGTACCTAGTAGCCAGAACGCACTTCTCAGCCTACCATGCAAGGCCTGATTTGCCTAATAAGCCAAGTTTTTACGAATTAATCTTTTTTCGACTACCTAACCTTTTCGGCTACCTAACCTAACCTAACCTATAAAGATAGGTTAGGTTAGGTTAGGTAGGGTTGGTTAGGTTCGGTCATATATCTACGTTAATTTTAACTCCAATAAAAAAAAGGATCTCATACATAATGAAATGGGTAGCTTTATCATTTCATAAGAAAAAATTTGAGAAATTATATTAATTCATGAAAACTTGGCTTATTACGCAAATCGGGCCTTGCATTGTAGGCTGAGAAGTGCGTTCTGGCTACTAGGTACGACATATATATATATATATATATATATATATATATATATATATATATATATATATATATATATATATATATATATATATATATATATATATATATATATATATATATATATATATATATATATATATATATATATATATATGTCGTACCTAATAGCCAGAACGCACTTTTTGGCCTACTATTCATGGCCCGATTTGCCTAAAAAGCCAAGTTTTCCTGAATTAATGTATTTTCTCTAATTTTTTTCCTATGAAATGATAAATCTACCCTTTTCATTATGTATGAGGTCAATTTTTCTTTATTGGAGTTAAAATTAACGTAGATATATGACCGAACCTAACCAACCCTACCTAACCTAACCTAACCTATCTTTATAGGTTAGGTTAGGTTAGGTAGCCGAAAAAGTTAGGTTAGGTTAGGTTAGGTAGGTTAGGTAGTCGAAAAACAATTAATTCATGAAAACTTGGCTTATTAGGCAAATCGGGCCTTGCATAGTAGGCTGAGAAGTGCGTTCTGGCTACTAGGTACGACATATATATATATATATATATATATATATATATATATATATATATATATATGTATATATATCTTGTACACTAAGGAAACGAACATAGGAATGTGCCTAAATGCCAACAGCGACTGCCCAGACAGGTACAAGAGGAGTGTTGTTAACGCTTATGTCGACCGTGCTCTCAGCCACAGCTCAGAATAGAAGCAAGTCGACGAAGAACTCTGTAGGGTAAGGCAGGTCCTAGTCAACAACGGCTTCTCCAATGGTTTCGTCGAAGACATCATAAGAAGGAAAGTGAAACGACATGCAACCTCTGAAGAGACACGAACACAGCACCTATACCCTCTATTAGACTATTTTACAGGAACTTCTTTTCCACAGCTCATAAAACGGAGGAAAGGGTCCTGAAAGATATTGTTAATAGAAACGTTATCCCTACAGACAAAAATCAGAGGATACAACTCATGATTTACTATAAAACCAGAAAAACGGCCAGCCTACTCATGAGAAACTCTCCAGACACAAAGCAGAACGCTTTAAAAGAGACCAACGTCGTCTGTGCCTTCAAATGCCCTCTTGGGGACTGTAAGCTCCAAAAAAAACAGTATATAGGCAAGACAACAATATCTCTTTCTAAGCGTTTAACGATGCATAAGCAACAGGGATCCATTAAGGAACATATAATCTCTTTCCACAACCAAACCATCGCCACAGAAATCCTAGTAAACAACACAGAAATCATCGATAGATACAGCGATAGCAGGCGGCTTGACGTCTGCGAGGCACTACACATCAAGAAGTCAACACCAGCAATCAACAGCCAATTAATGCACAATTATATTCTACCCACCTCAAGACTCCACTCCAATATAGAAGCATCAAGAAATATGGACCAATAGGCTTTCTACAATCACTTCCATTCAATACCCATTGTTTCGTGTTCTGTCTTGTGTTTAGGAATTTAATACCCTATTAATACCACCTCACCCCATCCACCTCACTCAAATGCAGATATAAACAAATCGAAGATGTGTAAGTTCTATTCAGTTGTGTATTTGTAAACTAAAGTCTTTGAAAATGTAATAAGTTTTACGAAACGCGCTCAAGTGTCGCGTCAGACTAGAAATAAAAATTAATTTTGGAGAATTGATTTTTGAATTACCACCAACAGTGAAAAGAAACGTATGAAAGATCGAGAAAATTCGTGTTAGAATTATTAATCTTACTTTTTCGGTCATATTTAATAATATATATCTACAGGAAAGACTGCTACCAAAATATACTAATATTAAAACGCACGACCCAGCAGCAAGGAATCAAGCTTTCAAGATTAAATATCGCCAGGATCTGATTCGTGATCAGATATACAAGGCAGAAAATGAAATCAAAGACAACAAAATGCAACTACTTCATGCTACAAACGAATGGAGAAATAGCAACATCGACGAAAATCTCTGTATCCGCATTGAACAACACCTCGACATCCTCACAGACCGACATCACCTCAGCACTGAAACAAGGATTATCAAGAAACTGACAACGTTATATGGAGGACCTATGGCAATTCCACGACCAAGAGATGGCTTCCTGAACCTTGCAGGAATTAACCTCACTGAGGACCAAGTTACTCTCCTAAATCTGGGTATAAACTGTCACGTTATGTCCAGACCGAGTGAGATGGCCCGGAAAGTGGAGTTGGAAATTCTGTTGGACAACATATTCGACCTCGAGACACAAAAGAAGGTCACTACCAAAGATACCTTACAAGCAGAACTTATTGTGGAAGGAGGAAAGAATCGAGGCAACTAAAGAAGCACCATACTGTCCCCCGAGCTCAAAGCGGCAGCTAAAAGCCTTCGTGAGAACAAGGAGATAGTTCTCAGGAGAGGTGACAAGTCGCCAATATACGTCATTCTTAAAAAAGACGAATATCTGGCGAAAATGAACCTCATACTCTCTGACCAAACTAAATTCCAAATGGTAACGAAGGACACTACAGCAGAATTGAAAGCAAAGGTCAACAAACTGATCGAAACTGTGAACGCCAAGAAATCCGAACTCCACCTGCCAAAGATTATTGGGGAATATAAACCTGGATATGCGTATGGAAATGTCAAGACACACAAGCCTGGAAACCCACTTCGGCCAATCATCAGCCAGATATCCACACCCACGTACAGACTGGCGAAGCGACTCAACGGCCTGCTGACTCCTTATGTCCCTTGCGCCTTCAGCCTGAAGTCTCCAAAGGAATTTGTTGACTTACTGTGGGGCACACGGGCCACAGGGATAAGAGCCTCGTTATACGTAGAATCACTGTTTACCAACGTACCTGTGGACGAGACAATCGGGATGATAGCCGACAGAGTGTATCGTGATCCGGCCTGTACTCCTCTTGACATACCAGAAAATATTCTAAGGAAACTACTCAAAGCTTGTACTAAAGAGGCACCCTTCTTGAGCCCGGATGGGCACATGTATAAGCAAGTAGATGGGGTCGCCATGGGTTCTCCCCTAGGTGTCCTGTTTGCAAACTTCTACATGGGTACCATCGAACAAAAATTCTTAGTCAACATGAACTTGAAACCGGCCATATACTGCAGGTATGTTGACCACATTTTTACACAGGTACCTGATGTCAGACATCTGCAGGAGCTGAAGGAGGCATTTGAGCAGAGTTCTATGCTGCGTTTCACTTACGAGATGGAAAAGGATGGGAAGCTGCCCTTTCTAGATGTAACAGTCATGGAAAAGAGCGGAGGTTTCCACACTGCAGTCTACACTAAGGAAACGAACATAGGAATGTGCCTGAATGCCAACAGCGACTGCCCAGACAGGTACAAGAGGAGTGTTGTTAACGCTTATGTCGACCGTGCTCTCAGCCACAGCTCAGAATGGAAGCAAGTCGACGAAGAACTCTGAAGGGTAAGGCAGGTCCTAGTCAACAACGGCTTCTCCAATGGTTTCGTCGAAGACATCATAAGAAGGAAAGTGAAACGCCATGCAACCTCTGAAGAGACAACTAACACAACACCTATACCCCCTATTAGACTATTTTACAGGAACTTCTTTTCCACAGCTCATAAAACGGAGGAAAGGGTCCTGAAAGATATTGTTAATAGAAACGTTATCCCTACAGACAAAAATCAGAGGATACAACTCATGATTTACTATAAAACCAGAAAAACGGCCAGCCTACTTATGAGAAACTCTCCAGACACAAAGCAGAACGCTTTAAAAGAGACCAACGTCGTCTGTGCCTTCAAATGCCTTCTTGGTGACTGTAAGCTCCAAAAAACCCAGTATATAGGCAAGACAACAATATCTCTTTCTAAGCGTTTAACGATGCATAAGCAACAGGGCTCCATTCAGGAACATATAATCTCTTCCCACAACCAAACCATCGCCACAGAAATCCTAGTAAACAACATAGAAATCATCGATAGATACAGCGATAGCAGGCGGCTTGACGCCTGCGAGGCACTACACATCAAGAAGTCAACACCAGCAATCAACAGCCAATTAATGCACAACTATATTCTACCCACCTCAAGACTCCGCTCCAATATAGAAGCATCAAGAAATATGGACCAATAGGCTTTCTACAATCACTTCCATTCAATACCCATTGTTTCGTGTTCTGTCTTGTGTTTAGGAATTTAATACCCTATTAATACCACCTCACTCAAATGTAGATATAAACAAATTGAAGATGTGTAAGTTCTTCTTCTCCTACGGGAGACATCTCCCATCACGCAGGGTGCAGTCGCACCTCCACAGATCTCCAGTATCAGCTTTTGATACTGGTAATGGCTCAACAGGACCACCACTTACGGGCTATTAATGACCGTGCCACCTCTTGGGTGGCTTAATCTTCATCATCATCATCATCATCGTGTAAGTTCTATTTAGTTGTGTATGTGTAAACTAAAGTCTTTGAAAATGTAATAAGTTTTACGAAACGCGCTCAAGTGTCGCATCAGACTAGAAATAAAAATGAATTTTGGAGAATTGATTTTTGAATTACCACCAACAGTGAAAAGAAACGTACGAAAGATCGAGAAAATTCGTGTTAGAATTATTAATCTCACTTTTTTGGTCATATTTAATAATATATATATATATATATATATATATATATATATATATATATATATATATATATATATATATATATATATATATATATATATATATATATATGTATAACTGAAAACTCACACCCCAGAAGTGACTCGAACCCATACTCCCAGAAGCAACGCAACTGGTATGTACAAGACGCCTTAATCCACTTGACCATCACGACCGGACATAATGAGGTGATAGCCATTTGTGTTCCTCACGTGTGCCCCAAAGAATGAGGTGATTTGGTAAAATGCTATGCCCAAGATTACTATCCGAGTGCCGGCGGTGGGGTGGTTCAAATAGCCTCGGCTATCACCTCATTATGTCCGGTCGTGATGGTCAAGTGGATTAAGGCGTCTTGTACATACCAGTTGCGTTGCTTCTGGGAGTATGGGTTCAAGTCACTTCTGGGGTGTGAGTTTTCAGTTGCATATTGTCCTGGGGACCATTCAGGCTTGTTCGCATATATATATATATATATATATATATATATATATATATATATATATATATATATATATATATATATATATATATATATATATATATATATATATATAAGAATAAAGGTAACTGCAGAAGGCCTATTGACCCATGCGAGGCAGCTCCTATTTATAACCACCCAATCCTACTCATACATATACATGTCCATCCCACGCTTTTATATATATATATATATATATATATATATATATATATATATATATATATATATATATATATATATATATATATATATATATATATATATATATATATATATATATATATATATATATATGTCGTACCTAGTAGCCAGAAAGCACTTCTCAGCCTACTATGCAGGGCCCGATTTGCCTAATAAGCCAAGTTTTACTGAATTAATATATTTTCTCTAATTTTTTTCTTATGAAATGATAAAGCTACCCATTTCATCAAGTATGAGGTCAATTTTTTTTAATTGGAGGTAAAATTAACGTAGATATATGACCGAACCTAACCAACCCTACCTAACCTAACCTAACCTATCTTTATAGGTTAGGTTAGGTTAGGTAGCCGAAAACGTTAGGTTAGGTTAGGTTAGGTAGGTTAGGTAGACGAAAAACAATTAATTCATGAAAACTTGGCTTATTAGGCAAATCAGGCCTTGCATAGTAGGCTGAGAAGTGCGTTCTGGCTATTAGGTACGACATATATATATATATATATATATATATATATATATATATATATATATATATATATATATATATATACATATATATATATATATATATATAAATATATATATATATATATATATATATATATATATATATATATATATATATATATATATATATATATATATATATATATATATATATATATATATGTCGTACCTAGTAGCCAGAACGCACTTCTCAGCCTACTATGCAAGGCCCGATTTACCTAATAAGCCGAGTTTTCATTAATTAATTATTTTTCGACTACCTAACCTACCTAACCTAACCTAACCTAACTTTTTCGGCTACCTAACCTAACCTAACCTATAAAAATAGGTTAGGTTAGGTTAGGTAGGGTTGGTTAGGTTCGGTCATATATCTACGTTAATTTTAACTCCAATAAAAAAAACTTGACCTCATACATAATGAAATGGGTAGCTTTATTATTTCGGAAGAAAAACATTAGAGAAAATATATTAATTCATGAAAACTTGGCTTATTAGGCAAATCGGGCCTTGCATAGTAGGCTGAGAAGTGCGTTCTGGCTACTAGGTACGACATATATATATATATATATATATATATATATATATATATATATATATATATATATATATATATATATATATATATATATATATATATATATATATATATATATATATATATATATATATAAAAGCGTGGGATGGACATGTATATGTATGAGTAGGATTGGGTGGTTATAAATAGGAGCTGCCTCGCATGGGTCAATAGGCCTTCTGCAGTTACCTTTATTCTTATGTTCATATGTTTTTATGTTCGTTTCCCCTGCTGTAGTTAGTTTGGTAGCACTGTAGTAGCTAATATTTTACCCTTGTAGAATTTAATTTTTATCCTCGGAGTAGTTATTTTGTTACCTCTGTAACAAAATAACCTCTGTTGTTTGTTACCTCTGTTGTTTGTTACCTCTATTAGTTATTTACCCCTGTAGTAGATAGTTACGCATGTAGCAATTTGTTACCCCTGTAGTTGGTTTGTTACCCCCTGTAATAATTGTTTTTTATCCCTGAAGTAGTTAGTTTCTACAACTATAAGAGTTTTTTACCATTGTTTTAATTTGTTTCCCCTGTAGTAGTTTTACCCTTGCTGTAGTTTGTTTCTTGTTATTGTAGTTGTTAGTTTGTTACCTCTGTATTGATTAGTTTGTTGCCCTTGTATTAGTTTGTTTCCCTCTATAGTAGGTTGTTTGTTAATCTTAAGAAGTTAATATGGTTTCCCCCTGTAGTAGGTAGATTTTTATGCCAGAAATCGTTTATTACCCCTGAGATAGATTGTCACTCATGTGGCAGTTTGTTACCCCTGTAGTAGTTAGTTTGTTACCCCTGTAGTAGTTAGTTTGTTACCACTGTAGTAGTTAGTTTGTTACCCCTGTAGTAGTTAGTTTGTTACCCCTGTAGTAGTTAGTTTGTTACCCCTGTAGTAGTTAGTTTGTTACCCCTGTAGTAGTTAGTTTGTTACCCCTGTAGTAGTTAGTTTGTTACCCCTGTAGTAGTTAGTTTGTTACCCCTGTAGTAGTTAGTTTGTTACCCCCGTAGTAGTTAGTTTGTTACCCCCGTAGTAGTTAGTTTGTTACCCCCGTAGTAGTTAGTTTGTTACCCCCATAGTAGTTAGTTTGTTACCCCCGTAGTAGTTAGTTTGTTACCCCCGTAGTAGTTAGTTTGTTACCCCCGTAGTAGTTAGTTTGTTACCCCCGTAGTAGTTAGTTTGTTACCCCCGTAGTAGTTAGTTTGTTACCCCCGTAGTAGTTAGTTTGTTACCACTGCTGTAGTTACTTTGTTGACCGTGGAGAAGCTGGCTGCCCCTATGCTAGTTAGTTTGATACACCTGTAGTAGTTAGTTTGTTACCCCCAGAGTACTTTGTTGCCCGAGTGTAGTGAGTTTGATTTCTGTGTAGAAGTAGAAGTTAGCTTGATACTCTTGTAGTGGTCTGTTTCCCCTGTAGTAGTTAATTTGTTACATTAAATAAGATAATACACATAAAATATATAATTAAGCAAACTGTAAGACACGCCAAGAGAACAGTTTACACTGAATGAAAACTCTTTGGAAAGATCAGTACCTGAAAATGGCCTTATCAGCGACAAGTTTTCCGGCAGTAGTGTAGGTTTGAGAGATGTGACAGTCATCGGGTCAGAGGGATATCCTCTGAGGTACTCGATGACTTTCAGGCGCTCCGGCGAGGGTCCTGCTATGGTGCAGAAGTCGGTCTCCTCCCTCTGCAGCTGACCCATCATGCCGGTGAAGACCCCGTCATCCTTCAGCAGACCCCACGAGAGCTCCGGCTCCTCTCGTATCTCGAAGCTGTGTGTGCAGTGATAATCACCACAGGTTATTCTTATGGTTCACAGACTCAGGTGCTCGCTTCTGCAACTGAATCCTCGCAGACACAGCCAGGGAACTACTCACTCAGACCATGACTCCATCTAATGACCGAACGTAAACAAGCTTCGCCAGAACTAACAAAAGCTGTTCTGAAGAACAAAATATAAAGTGCTAATAAAAATCAAGAAGAAAAACTAAGTTGAGATTAAGCTTTAATGAAGACATCTCACCTGTAAGGGCTTCATTAGATTTAACATCTACACAGGGCTAGGATTTATACGATGCCAGGAAGGTGAGCTGATGGTGAAGGTTGAGGTCAGAAAGGTGAGATGAATATGGGGGTAGGAAGGTTAAAGCCATGAAGGTGAGGTGAAGGTGAGGGGTTCAGGCCAGGAAAGTAAAGAGAAGGTGAGGGTTAAGGTCAGAATGGCGAGAGTCGGGGGCCAGGAAAGTGAGGTGAATATGGGAGATGAAATGGAAGTTAGGAAGGTGATGTATAGGTGGAGCCCAGGAAGGTGAGATGAATGTAAGAGATGAGGCCAGGAAGGTGAGTTGAATGTGAGTGTTGAGGCCAGGAAGGTGAGGTGACTGTGAGTGTTGAGGCTAGGAAGGTGAGTTGAATGTGAGTGTTGAGGCCAGGAAGGTGAGGTAACTGTGAGTGTTGAGGCTAGGAAGGTGAGGTGAATGTGAGTGTTGAGTCCGGGAAGGTGAGATGAATGTGAGTGTTGAGGCCAGGAAGGTGAGGTGAATGCGAGTGTTGAGGCCAGGAAGGTGAGGTGAATGCGAGTGTTGAGGCCAGGAAGGTGAGGTGAATGCGAGTGTTGAGGCCAGGAAGGTGAGGTGAATGCGAGTGTTGAGGCCAGGAAGGGGTGGTGAATGTTAGTGTTGAGGCCAGGAAGGTAAGGTGTGTTACGTACTCCTAGCTGAATACGTTTATAAATTTAATAAACTTATTCGGTTCCATTTCATCATATAGGTACATATATTATATTTTGGTAAATTATCGTGTGGTGTGGCAATGTCAGTGGGGGACAGGAGCGCGGTTGCTCTTCCCATGTCTAATACCTGTTAGATTCGGGAAATTAGAATTGCTGGACCTGTTCAGTTTGGGAGTTCCAGATGTCACTTTTACTAAGTTTATATAATTGTTTATTTACTGTAATTAAGCAGGTGGCATTGTACTTATATATTTTGCAAGTTACTGTAATTAAGCAGGTGGCATTGTACTTATATATTTTGCAAGTAACTATTATATTTAATTTGCATTCTTATATGTTTTGAGAACACGTGGTTGTTCAATTAGTTTTAAATATTAAAAAGTCTGCATTTTTCATCCCTCATCCTGGATGAGGCTGAGAAGGAGAGAATTATGGGTAGCGACAGAGCGAGGGCCAGGAGAGATCACATCTTTGTAGAGTTAAGTCTGTAACATTCATGTTGTGCCATATTTTTATATATTATATTATATGAGACAATACTTTTTGTTGGTTGTATAAGTTAACTTGACCATCTGTGTTTTTATATTATACTGTATTGAATATATATATTATAAGTTATATGTATAATTCTTCAGTCCTAAGGGAGAAATACTTTTCATTCTTAGCCTGTTATCATTCATGGGGTTACACTGGTGACCCGGTCTTGAGAACAGCAGTTTGTAGTAGCCCTAGATAATTAAGGTCCATGCTGTTGATAGGGTCACGAGCCGTAACGAACGATAGGTAACAAGAGTTATGGGGGCCGGTCGGGAGATATTGTTCCCACTTAAACATAACTGTGCTAATCTAACCTGCCTTTCTAGAGTACCAGTGTGCTAGGTGTCTGTGTGTTTTATAAGAACTATTTCATGTGCCAAGCAAGCCTTCCTGTGTGTCAAGTAACAACGTTTCACGAGTTTGAGGTAAGTCATCCTATATATTTTGTTTGTGCAGTGAGGCCAAGCGAATTTTCAGTGTTGTGACAATTTTACAGTGAAGTGTAGTGCAGTGCCATTGTTTTAATTGTTGTTGTGAATCAAGTGCCAAGTGTTAGTAACGATGGAGAGTCAAGTGTTGTCGCTGTTGGCTCATCCAGACTTTGAGGGAATTAAGAACCTAAAAAAGTCTGAGTTAGTACAAATGGCAAATCTGTTGGATTTGACCGCCAACAATAGAATGGTTAAAGCCCAAATTGTGAAAGTCATTGTGACGCATTTTGTTGAGAATGGAGAGTTAGACGAAGAAATTCTGGAGGAGTTTAGAGAGGAGTCAAGTGATCAGATGACGTTAAAGCGTCTTGAGTTAGAAGCTCGTCAATTAGAGCTTGAAGCTCAAAAGGAACAGAAACTATTAGAGATTGAAGCTCAAAAGCAACAGAAATTATTAGAGGTGGAAGCTCAGCAGAGGGAGCTTGAGACTAGGCGTTTAGAACTTGAGGCACAAAATAGAAGATGTTTAATTGAGTTGCAACTAGAAGCAACAAGCCGAGGAACAAACTAGGCAATTAGAGATTCAACAACAGATGGCTGACACTAATTATAGGCTTGAAACACAGCGTATGGCAGCTGGGCATGGAAATACTAGTAATGTTTCAACAAATAGTGATAATAATCCCATAAGGATGAATACGTATATAGAGTTACCCAAGTTTAATGAGGAGGATCCTGAGGTTTTCTTTGCACATTTTTATAAGATTGTCATCAGTATGAACTGGCCAAGGGATCAATGGGTAGCCATTATGCAGTCTCAATTTAAGGGGCGTAGTCAGGAGGTTTTTACATCCCAACCTGACGCTCATAGTTTTGATTATGAATTTGTAAAGAAAAGCATCTTAAATGCGTATCAATTAAATCCAGAGGCACACTGGCAGAAGTTTCGGAACCTAAGGAGGGTAAGCGATCAGACAATAGCAGATTTTACTGGTCAGAAGACGAATTTTTGCAACAGATGGTTAAAGTCACTTTCAGTAACTGAGTTTGATGCTCTAAAGAATCTTCTTATAATGGAAGAAGTAGTGTCATGTCTCCCAGACAAGTTGTCTACTTTTATGGCAGAACAAAAGAATGTAACAGACATTTATGAGCTGTCAAAGCTCGCGGATGAGCATGAGTTGTTGACTAAGGCCCAGTTTATGGCCACTTCACCTAAGTCTAGTCGTAGAGTAAATTATAATGCTCACCGAACTCCTTATCAGAATCCATCCAGTCCTAGTGCTCCAGTTACTCCCATGAGCTCTTCTCTTGCAAAACCTAACCCTGCTACCTCATTGTCAGGAATGTCAAATAATAATAAGGTTACTTCTAAACCTACAGTTGGTTCCACAGGTGTGTCCACTGTAAGGTCCTGTTCCCATTGTAAGAGAAAAGGCCATGGAATTAATTCCTGTTTTATATTGCACCCTGAGTTACGACCAACTGGTCTCATTTATTGTAGAGGTGTGCAAAATAAATTTACTAATAAACATGTAACTGTAAACCCCAGTTGGGTCAAACAGTATTCACCATATATGTCTTCAGGTGAAGTTTTGTGTATTAATGGGAAGTGGAAGCCAGTGGTTATTCTTCGTGATACAGGTGCTTCCCAAACCATAATTTCATCCAGTATTCTTTCTGATGTTGAAAAGAGAGAGACTGGAAAGTTTGTAGTTCTTCAGAGTGTTGCAGGATGTAAAACTGTACCTCTAATAGACATTAATTTCAGATCCACCATTACACCAAGTTTATGCACTGTGAGTGTTAGTACACAGTTGCCCATCCCAGGTGTGGATGTTATATTGGGTAATGATGTGGCCATAAATCATGTTGTGGGTGAGATTGATCCCCGTTTGTGTAAACAGCCAGTTGCAGACCATGTTTATTCTGCCTGTGCTGAAATTATTTCTATGAATGAACAACCTGTTGTAGAAGATGGTTTTGTCCATTCTACCTGTGCTGATGTCAGTACTATTATAAATGCAGTTGTCAGTTCTAATGTTGTTACTCAAGCATTTGTTCCAGTAACCAGTACCCCTTCAGTGGAGAAGTGGGATGTGGTTGTTCCAGATTCTTGTGTGGCCGACCTAGTTGTTGAGAGTAAGCCTGATACTATGACTCTGCTTTATTCCAATAAATTGGGAAAGGATGTCCATGTACCATTGTCTTGCCCGCTCACTACGAACGTTGTGCCAGGAGTTGAGAGAAACTTGAAAGCCACGACTCTATTGTATTCCAGCCAAATGAATGGTTTAGGACAAGATGTCGGGTTGGCAGAAGTATTCCCGCTCACTCCAAGTTTAGAATCAGTTGTCGAGAGTAAGTCTGTTGTAGAGGCCCCGCCTCACCCTAGTCAAGGTGATAGTATAGGGGAGGAGGTCAAACTACCTGTTACTTGCCCGCTCGCTTCAGATTCCCTAAATTTATGTGCATTGAGTAGAACTGAGCCTAAGATTTCAGAGAGAAGCAAGGAGACAGTCTGTACTGTAGATCCAGTTCTGGAGAGTGTGGGAAAGCAGCCAGAGGATCAGCTTCTGTTGAGTAGATGGAGACCCATTGAGCCTCCCTCTTCAGTTGTCTGTGAGGATGTGACCCAGCTTGGTAGTGTTATTATTGATTGTGAGCAGACAGTACTCTGAGCAGCTCCAGATGTCATGGGAGGAAATTTTGGTAAAACAATTAAGAGTGGTAAAGTAGCATTTGGATCTAAGTTGCGGAGATTTGTGGGTTGTGATTCTTATTCCATGTGGAGTAAGTATTTCTCATTGTGTACAATGAGTCAGAGTGTGTGTAGGATGTTGGAATCTACTTTTATTCTGCAGGAGCTATTGTCTTGTGAAGTAATGGACTGTGGGACATCTTTGTCCAGCCTTGTGGTTGAGCAGAGAGAGTTTACTCAAGTAGGTTGTGCATCTAGTTGTTATGAGGAAGTGGTGAGTTATACTAGAGCAGTGTCTCTATATTCAGATCCAGGTTATTTTGATGCACGAGTGATGAAAGTGTATGTTCCACTCAAGTGTGGTGTTGACTTTCAGAGTCTTATTGGAGTTGACTTTCAGAGTCATAGTGATGGTGAAGGATTTATTCATACTGGGGAGCAGATGTTTGAGGCTCCAGGTGTGTATTTCAAGTTGGTGGATAAGGTTATCCTACCTAGTGTTAATCATTGTGAAGGGTTTCAGATTGTCCTTGGGCGTTTCCCAGGTAATCTGCTGTGCATCTTCAAGATGTTAAGACCCTTAAACCTCTTGGTTGATTGTTTGTCATGAGACGTAAATCACTTGGGAAGTGATGGTGAGGTTTGTCAAGTTTTTGGCATGGTTTATTTAGTCTTTTGGAAGACTAGAAGGTTGATGAGAGTGTGTGTTGTGTTCGAGTTCACCATCAGGGGGTGTGAACTTGTCTTGAGAGTTATGATTGAGATATGGTGCCTATGCATATGCCTGTTTTCTTTCACTGATCGTTATGACAGAGTTATGAGGAAATTGATTTCTGTGTTCCTTATGGATCATCTGAGTCAGTTCGATCAGGTAGTCTTTGCACTTATCTTGGGTTGTATTTCTTGGTTTGAAGGTCAAAAGTTTGCTAAGTCGGTGTCTTGTGTTTCGGAAGGTTCTGTGAATGGGAAAGTTTTATACATAATTGTGAGGTTTAATGCTAATTTCTCTAATTTTAGTATCCATTGGGCGAGAGTATGTGTTCCACAGAGGATCAAGAGTGATGAAGAGCAGATGTCTTTGTCAGAGCAGACCCAGGAGAAGTCCCAAATCTACTCAACATCCAGTCGGCTTCAATTAAGCAGTTCAGCTCCAGAAAAAGGGAGTAATGGAAAATGGAGTCTGTCTTGGAAAACTTCACAATGTGGAAAAGGGATCACATGGAAATATGGGAATGATCTTAGAGAAATAGTAGAAACAGATATAAAGATAAATTGCCATGATAACTGTGTGAAAGCAGCTACGTTTATTGACAATTCTATTCATGCTAATAATGATAATGTTGATAGGAGTGTGAAATATGATCTGAAACAAAGTGAAATATATGAGATAGTGCCCTGGAGAGATAAATTTGCATACTCCAGTGAAACATATGTAGAACATAGTCATAAGACTGACATTTCTGAGTTTCATGTTAGAATGTATTGGGAGTGTTTTCATTTTTGTCTAGAAATGTGTTCTTATTACTTTTACACGTTTGGTGAAATTAATACCATAAATCTCAAGTGTCATACATTTTACTTCGGAAAAAATGCCATTGATCTTCAATCCATTGCATTTTTTTTCTTGGAGGTGGAAGTGTTACGTACTCCTAGCTGAATACGTATATAAATTTAATAAACTTATTCGGTTCCATTTCATCATATATGTACATATATTATATTTTGGTAAATTATAGTGTGGTGTGGCAATGTCAGTGGGGGACAGGAGCGCGGTTGCTCTTCACACGTCTAATACCTGTTAGATTCGGGAAATTAGAATTGCTGGACCTGTTCAGTTTGGGAGTTCCAGATGTCACTTTTACTAAGTTTATATAATTGTTTATTTACTGTAATTAAGCAGGTGGCATTGTACTTATATATTTTGCAAGTAACTATTATATTTAATTTGCATTCTTATATGTTTTGAGAACACGTGGTTGTTCAATTAGTTTTAAATATTAAAAAGTCTGCATTTTTCATCCCTCATCCTGGATGAGGCTGAGAAGGAGAGAATTATGGGTAGCGACAGAGCGAGGGCCAGGAGAGATCACATCTTTGTAGAGTTAAGTCTATAACATTCATGTTGTGCCATATTTTTATATATTATATTATATGAGAGACAATACTTTTTGTTGGTTGTATAAGTTAACTTGACCATCTGTGTTTTTATATTATACTGTATTGAATATATATATTATAAGTTATATGTATAATTCTTCAGTCCTAAGGGAGAAATACTTTTCATTCTTAGCCTGTTATCATTCATGGGGTAACACTGGTGACCCGCTCTTGAGAACTGCAGTTTGTAGTAGCCCTAGATAATTAAGGTCCATGCTGTTGTTTGGGTCACGAGCCATAACGAACGATAGGTAACAAGGTGAATGTTAGCGTTGAGGCCAGGAAAGTGAGGTGAATGTGAGTGTTGAGTCCGGAAGGTGAGGTGAATGTTAGTGTTGATGACAGGAAGGTGAGATGAATGTGAGTGTTGAGGTCAGGAAGGTGAGGTGAATGTGAGTGTTGAGGCAAGGAGGTGAGATGAATGTGAGTGTTGAGGTCAGGAAGGTGAGGTGAATGTGAGTGTTGAGGCAAGGAAGGTGATGTGAATGTGAGTGTTGAGGCCAGGAACGTGACAATCGAGTTGCGAATGGTCCCGGACGGACCGAAACGTCGTCGTAACCTTCACTTTCTAGTGTGTGGTTTGGTCAACATATTTCAGCCACGCTATTGTGACTCCTCGTCTGCGTGAGTTGAATGTTAATGTTGAGGCCAGGAAGGTGAGGTGTATGTGAGGGATTAAGCATTATAATCTCCTCATATTGTGACCACACCATCTCATACTGTTACATACCATCTCTTCATATTGTGACCACACCATCTCATATATTGTGACAACACCGTCTCATATATTGTGACTACGCCATTTCATATATTGTGACTACACCATCTCATATATTGTGACAACACCGTCTCATATATTGTGACTACGCCATCTCATATATTGTGACTACACCATCTCATATATTGTGACCACACCATCTCATATATTGTGACCACACCATCTCATATATTGTGACCACACCATCTCATATATTGTGACTACACCATCTCATATATTGTGACCACACCATCTCATATATTGTGACTACACCATCTCATATATTGTGACCACACCATCTCATATATTGTGACCACACCATCTCATATATTGTGACTACACCATCTCATATATTGTGACCACACCATCTCATATATTGTGACCACACCATCTCATATATTGTGACTACACCATCTCATATATTGTGACCACACCATCTCATATATTGTGACCACACCATCTCAAATATTGTGACCACACCATCTCAAATATTGTGACCACACCATCTCATATATTGTGACCACACCATCTCATATATTGTGACCACACCATCTCATATATTGTGACCACACCATCTCATATATTGTGACTACACCATCTCATATATTGTGATTACACCATCTCAAATATTGTGACTACACCATCTCATATATTGTGACCACACCATCTCATATATTGTGACCACACCATCTCATATATTGTGACCACACCATCTCATATATTGTGACCACACCATCTCATATATTGTGACTACACCATCTCATATATTGTGATTACACCATCTCAAATATTGTGACTACACCATCTCATATATTGTGACCACACCATCTCATATATTGTGACCACACCATCTCATATATTTTGACTACACATTAGGTATAAAGAATAGGTGTCGGTTCTTACGTGAAATTAAGAGCGTCGGCAAACGTGTGCAAGAGCCTGGTGTCGAGGGCGTCCCTGGGGGTCACTCTGCCCCCAGCCCCCTCCCGGCTCCGGACGAAGTCCATGAACGGGAAATGAGGTACTGTCACCACCCGGAGCTTGTGGCCCATCAGCGACTCCACGGGCCCTGTGGAAGCATTGCGTACGCATTACATCTGATGCCAGGGTATAAGCAAGCCTAACGCAAGGTCTCAGAAAATCTATTTTGAAGAATTCTGACATTTCCAATGTTGCTGCACAATTTAATTAAACTACATATAATTAGAACAGTAGTATCAAGGAAAATAATGCAAAAAAATTAATATGTAAATTATAATTTACTTCAGTACCTAACAGGCAATGTTGTGGCATAATTAATGTGAGCCTCAAAATATATTTTACCAAATAATAGTTGGGGAGTATAGTGGGCGAGCGGCGGGTCGATGCAGCAGCTGATGGCCTGGACGTCCGCCTCCCCGTTGTTACAATTCATGCACCGCCGGTATACCTTCACCACTCCTCCAACTACACACACAGTCAAACAAAAAACATTATTGACAAAAAACATTTGTGATGTTTTTGCCTCCTAACACCCCTGATCGAATCCTTCATGCAGAATATGATTTAAAAAAAAATCCAGTAAACCTCTGACTGGGTACAACTTAAGCAAACAATTCTAAGGAATCTGAGCATATGAATATGCTACTGTGAATACTCTAGGGAGTCTACCATTGCTTAAATTATCCAATAATAAATGAACAACAATATTCCCAGCTATTCCACATGGCTGGGAATAGAATTATAGCCTCCATCATGTAGTCCACTGCTGGGAAAAAGAGGTTATATAAGGCCAGCACACCTGCCTTATATAAGGCAGGTGTGCTGCAGCTGCTCTCACTCACCTGCTCAGAGTTCCCACATAACCAAACAATAAATTTATATTTAGATTAAGGTCAGCGAGGTACTGCTTCATTGCCTTGCATGTAATGGCAATTAACACAGTAAATATCAGCAGCCTAGCCTAAATTTAAATAAATTTAATTATTTCTCTGAGTATAATAACATTTAAAATATAGTAACAAATAAACAATTTAATAAATCATGCCGCACATGCTTAATTTGGGGTAAAGACCCCATGATATAACCAGTGCTCAGGAATAAAGCGTTATTGACACACACAACATCATTATATAACGTCAAATTTATAACAGACGAAACAGTTATAACTGTCCTCAACCCTTCCTCATATCAAGCTCATTCCATCCAGCGGTTCACCCCAAAGAGGCCACCCCGTCCTCATAAGCAAAGTCCATGGAATTCACCTGCTAACCCCCTGTTTATGAATGAAAAACGGTTTACAAACGACTCACAACTGATGACGTCCTAACACTTCCGGAACACGTGTTACGCTAACGACTTTTATTTGAACCAAAACGCTGTAAATGCTTCACTCACTTACTACAAATACAAATAATCGCAAGCACTAAACAAATAACTAAACACCTAATCTAGCCTAACCAATTATATATGCTATTATATATTGATATTAATTTATATTTGAGAAAATTCCTGTTTTTAATGAACAGCATGTTAAAACTGATGAATGTGTCTCTGGGGCAGAATGCTGGACGGAATTGTCGGAAATTTCGACACTAAATTACTAGTACCTAACATTCGAGGTAAAAACGGTTATGTTAGGAACATACTAACATTAATAACTACTAACGTCATTAAAAAAATGGGTTTCAGTGGCTTGTGAGAGAAAATGGAAGGTTTGCCGCGTCACCTGTATTTAATTACGCATAACACGTATCCTTAAAACACCAGCCCGGAAACTAAATATGATACAAAGTGTTGACCAAGAGTGGATTTAATTAAAATACAAATAAATCCAAAGTCTACTTCCCTAAGATAAAATTGATGAATTCAAAACTGCGTTCCTTTACACGTTCAGAACTGCATCGGAAAGGAGACGTCATTAGACTGTTGCGAGAGTGGTCATACAGATGACATCACAGAGAACAAACAGTTCGCCTCTCAAATCGACACTTGCATATCTCATAGACTTCCCACGAGCTTTGACAAAGGAACCACTGAGTCTCCAAACAACCGAAGATCTCGCTAACCTTGTGAGTATTGTATCCGTTAAATTTAATTGTGTATATGTATAAAGTGGTGGCCATTATATTTGTATATCTTTTGACAGGTTATGATACCTGAGAACCACCCGGAACTGGTAAGCTCTTGTTCCAATTATATTTAATCCTTCCCTTGTTATATTCTCTGTATTGTAATAGCAGTTTATTACTTGGAAGTTACTCTGCAGTTGCAGCCCAAGGGAAGAAGAAATTACAACGAGTCACCCTGGAGCAACATGAAGCATTCACAGCCGCCATTAGGACTTAAGCAACGAGTTTCGTATACGTGACTGAGGAATGTCCAGTGATAACCTGTGGTATCTTCTATTTATTAATTAATTAATTTTATTGATAGGCTGTGTACATACACTACCCAAATATGTAAGCAGGACAACACCTGGCAGGATAATCACAGTGCATACAGTCCACATTTAAATATACAGTCCACTTGAATTTATAATAATCAATTAAAGTATGTTTAACGAATTAATAATTGAATACAGAAATAAATTCTTATTGAATTTTAATATCTGAATATCTATCTCCTGTGCCACTCCTAGTATACTAAAAGTTAGTGTCTGCTTATCTATCCAAAGTTGGATACCAGATGCGTGGGGCTAGCCTCACCCAACTTTGCAGAAATATTACTATACTCACCTACTGTCTGGGGTAAGGGTCAGACGTAGGATGGTCAAGTGCAACCTAAGTTCAATACTTTAAGATATATGAGCCTGTAACTCAAGATCTCAAGATCCCTTGATAACCCACCTCCCTTCGCTTGAGAGTTTCATGAGGTCTGATATGAAATCGCGGATGTGTTTTCCATAGAGTTTAATGGGCATTGTCACGATTTACTCAAAACAATGAATTGAATTCATTCGGGTTAAAGTGATGAAAACATTGAGTAGGAAAGATGATTACAATGATGAAGATAGTATATAGTAAAGATGTAAGATGAGGGGGGAGAGAGGGAACACGGGAAAGTAGGGTACTTCTGGAGTACCAGTACCTCAGGGGTTCCCATATGGGGAAATTTTTTTACAGTGTGGTGGGAAGGAGAGAGAGAGACCTCCCCTCACCAAAACGGGTGGTCTTGCGACCACAAAAAGACTATCCTCTTCGAGAACAGTGGGGCACTGTCTTGTATGTCGGTAACACTAGGCCTGATGCCACAAGGGGCAACAGATGCAGCGGCCAATGGGAGCGTAAACGGCCTAGGGACTGATTGGCGAACAGGTGTTGACGTCACAGCTGCGTGCAAGTTTCCGAGGAAAGTTAGGAACCTCATTCGGCTCCAGACTTCAAGAGGTGAACTATGCTGTGCTCAGGGCAAAGCCAGTTCTATCTAAATCTGGTGGTACAGTACTCTTTGTATCCGAGAAACAAGCCAAGAACCGGATCCTTGGTGAATTTTCGCGGTGCAATTGGATCTTACATTGTACTGGAAGAAGGATCTTACAACGAAAACGCCAGTCCAGGAAAAGCCCAGACCACGTGTTTGTCTGGTTACTACAGCAGTGTGTGAGGTAACAGCAACGTGTGATTTCACAGGGAACAGATACAAAGAGAGAGAGAGAAGTGAAATCAAGCATAACTAATTCAGAGGAAGCCTCAGTGTCATAAGTGAGTTTGAGAGAGAGGAGTGATTGTCCCATCTATCAGTGAACATCTGTAGAAGACAATCAAGTGAAATATCCCAAGAGTGTGAACAGCTTAGTGGCGATAACAAACTGTTTGGTGTTTCGCCATAGTAAGTAAGTAAGTAATTACCAAAAGAAGGCACCAAACCGGGAAGGCTATGTGTTTCGGCATAGTGTAAGGGTGATTTGGGTGTGTGTAGTGCCTACCCTCGCCTGGCGTGTGTGAGTGTGTACTCGGCTCGGGGTAAAGAAAACGGGAGTTGATAGTGTGTTGCACTCTGCCATATTTGTTGTCAATGCAACTCGTCTTTTTAAAAATAATGTCACTTTTCGTTCGTATGCGTTCTATGGCCAAAAATGGACGTAATTTGAAATGAAATCGACTCACAAAAGTGATGTATTGTCCCGTTTTCTGTTTGAGTCGTCTGGCTTACTCGGTAAGGTTAAGAGAGGAAACTTTCAATTAACGTTTTTCATGACTTTTGAAACTTTAGGAGAATATCCTGCTATCCTAACCTACCAGAGGACCATTAACTTACTGTTTTGAAAAAAAAGAAAATCCAAAATTAATTTTCAATTATTTTCATTTTCATATTACGTCCATTTTCGGCCATACGGGCAAACGGCCAAATTTAGATATAATATGTATGAGGACTGGTTGTTATTGAGTGGCTTAAGTGAACATTATTTAACGACTGTTTGAATGAAGGTCGTTTCACGTTTATTGACCAGCTCGCGTTGTGCCACCTAATTATCACCTGGATTTACCATCTGTCAACTGGAAAGCTGTAGGGTGAAACCTTATCCAATATTGTTGATACAGTATTGGGTTTCCCCTCGCTTAAATCAACAATTTACCTTCCACCAGGAAGCATCATCAGCGACAGCAGTGACAGGGCATGACAGGTGTGAAATTGCACGTGAGTACTAATCACGGGTTATTTTAAATTTTGTATATAGTTTTGGTGTTCTGTAATCACTCATCCTCGGATCGGATCATCCGGGTATTACCTCGCAACGAGCTGGCTCTGTCTTAAAATCCGATGAGGTTGAGAAAGTGTAATCTGTCAGAAGTGACTGCTGTAACCATTCAAGTGTCGAATCACTAGAGAGTAAATGACGGACATGTTGTGTGAACATTATTATAAAATATACACATTTTGAGTGATAGGATTGTTTAACACCTATTGCAGGAAGTATTGAGAGAGATTGGTTACTATGGTCATCTGAGTGACACGTAAGTTTTTTTTATTTTATTTATATAAGAAAACCACAAAGAACAAACAGAAAACCACATACAAAGAAAAGCCATAAGTACATCCAGGATACACGGAATACAGTAATACAATAGTCAAAGAACCCAGACACCAAAATAAACAAAAGTTAAATACTCGGGAAACAAAGCATAGAACAAACCCCAACAAGGGCGCCTAACATAACACATACCTAAGGCAAGAAACACAAGGCATTAATAACAGAAGATAGAACCACATAGGGAACTGAAAATACATTAAAACAATAGCACAAACACCATGCAAACGACCAATAGGACGTAAGAACACAAGTGCATAATATAAACTATAGGCAAAGCTGAAAGCAATAAAAGCAATACATGACACATACCCAAGACAAGAAACACAAGGCATTAATAACAGAAAACAGAACCACACAGGGAACTGAACATACAAAAAAACAAAAAGCACAAAAAACATGCAAACGAGCAAAGGGCCGTAAGGACAGAAGTACATAAAATAAACAGCCATGCATAAGACACACATATCTGCAAGTATAAAACCACACAGCCAATCACACAGAATATTCAATACAAACACACACACAAATCCAGAAATAAAACGGAATCGCAGGAACCGGAAAACAAATCCCCCCCAACTCAAGCACACACAAGCAACCCAACCCCACACCCACTTACTCAAGCGCATGCAACACCACAACACACAAGAGTCAAACAGGAGGATATTTCTCAGGGTATGTAAACTGCGACTACCTCCGCTTATAAGCCTCCCATACCAAATACTCCTGGTCCGTAGGGGCATGGCCCTCACGATACCGCGGGTACTCCATATACTCGGGGACCGCAACATTCAGCGGAGGCGGTCGCCTCCAAGCACAGGACACCAAAGACGAAGAACCCGACACGCGAGGCAGGGACACCATCGCCGAGGAAGCAGGAGATACCGGAACAGCGGGCGGAGGCCGCCCTTCGGGCCGCACACTAGGGCGCGCACGTTGTTCTACATCGGGCACCGCACTGAACCCCACGGAGGGTGGCTCCGCAGGCGCCCCAGGGCCCCCACCAACCGGAACAGGAGCAGAGTCCCCCCCATCGCACATCCTTCGACAACACCACGACGAGATCGCGGTCACCAGAGCCAACCGCCTACTGAGGAGAGCCACCAGCAGGGGGCACAGTGTTCAACATAGAAGGCACTACAGGAGGTGGCACAACATCACCCACAGCATCATCATCCAACGCATCACGCCCCTCTGCCCACGTCCAGCGAGGTGACGCATCCCGAGCCGAACGACGGCGCTTAGAAATAGGCCGTTGATCGTCGGAACTGTCATCCCCTGCAAGCGGTGCCCCAGAAGAACCATCGGCAGGCGGCCCCAAAGCCGGGGCAGCACGATCACGCAAAACAGCAGCTTCAACGACGTGGGGCAAAAAGCAGGCGCACAGCAGACACAGCAAGCGGAAGGGTAGACTCCAGCACACGCGAGGTATCCAGCGATAGCGAAGGTACTGGCAGAGGAGAAGAGGCACGTGATAACGAGGAAACTACCAGAGGTGAAGAGGCAGAGGGCGTGAGCGGAGTCACACACAACTCCGCCCCGACAGCCCCAGGAAGCACACATCCTTCTGCAGGAGATGCTGGCACCACCCGTTCAGCACCAACCAATGCCACCACGGAAGCAACCGGATGCGGATGCACCTCCTCATCCACTGAGCGGCGAAGGTCCGAAGCAGGTGCTCCTAGGTCCACAGAGATTACCAGTGGGGCAGACAGATCAGGGCCAGACGGAGCGACAGCTAGAACCGCCGCAGGAATCCCACCAGGAACCTGCACAGAGCGAGGATCCGCCAGGGAATCCCCACGCACAGACAAGCGGGGAAAGTCATCTTCCAGGAAAACTGAAGGGGCC
Organism: Procambarus clarkii; assembly: GCF_040958095.1. Classification (NCBI taxonomy): domain Eukaryota; kingdom Metazoa; phylum Arthropoda; class Malacostraca; order Decapoda; family Cambaridae; genus Procambarus; species Procambarus clarkii. The sequence continues at coordinate 22,503,614 of NC_091177.1, forward strand.
TCAGCACGAGGAACGTCGCAGCCGGCCGCTGTAACACGGGGAGGGTTTCTCGGATTATCTTTCCTCCTTTTCCCCCTCTACCCGTATTCTTACTTTTTATTCTCTACAAGGGACTCCAAAACTTTTACTAAAGCCGACTCCACGCCACGTGGTCCTAAGACGATTGACCGACTTAGGATTCTACAACCCGTATGACGTGACATAGGCTTCGAGCAAAACCCTAGAGTCGCCTCCGCCGCCACCACCAGACCAGTAACACTGAGCAATGATCGAGGTCTGGATCGATCATGCTAATTAATCAACCTTGGGGCTTGATCCCCACTATAACCGATACCCTTATCTTAAGTGTGGAATTAATTAAACAGGAATGATGACTTCCGATTTGGTGTTAGAATCGGCGCCCAATCCAACTCTGCCTCGTGTGGACCACGTGACCAGGACAAGTTCACATACATATACATACACATGGAAATAATAAAAATGCAAATTATTAACTAATTAAATTATTAAAAGAAAACTAAAACAAAATCTAAATGGTTATCACTCCCTACTTGACCTGAACGGCAATGAATTGACTATCCCTATAAGAACTCACAAAGCAACTCTACCTTGGGCGACCAGCTCAGATGTTGGGGGCTGGTCTTGGGAGAGAGGTAAGATGGTTGACCTCTCCCAGTTGATCTGGAGTCCACACTGATCTCTCCTCGTCTGGTCTTCCCCAGACTAGAGCATTGTATCCTTCCGCATAGTCTAAGTTTTACCAAGTTACTAGCAAGGTTTAAGTTATAACAATTAACGTCTGTTTGTACTTAATTGATCCAGACTGGTTGAATTATTTTACTGAAGAGTAATTACACAAGCATCTAACGGCAGAGCTGTTCCCGATCCCCAAAATGGTTATTTGAACTTTGAGAAATAGTGGACATGTCAACTCTGATGACCTATGACCGCCGGTCACTCGCGCCTTACAACTTAGATCTGATTCGTGACGTCACTGATGGTGACTTAACTCAAATCTCCTAATAATTAGAATACTCTTGGTACTATAACCAGGAATATTATACAATACAATTTTAATACAAAATGAATAAAGGCTAATTTCTCTAAATTACTGAATACTATAGGATGATTCATTATACGCAACTATGAACAGAGACGCCCGCCATTTGTGACTCAGACCTGCTAATCCCCAGGGGAATGTGCGTTGTTGAGGTCAGGTCCCTACACGAAACTTCTGGAACCTTCTGGAATAATTCTTACAACAGCCTAATTTGTTACACCGCCACGTGGCCCTCAGCACCACACCGGAAACAGGTGCGTGTTTGCCCTTGATAAAATACCCGCAGAGAGAGCCCACGAAACGAAACCCTGGAAAGAATAGGGCTCGTGACCTACATAACGAGCGTGCGAGCACTCAGATGGACCCCTTTCAGCCGACCCGCACTCAAAGTGGTGAACCGGGCTTCACCACCGCACCAAACCACGTAAACACCGACATTAGCTCCGCCTCGGGAAAGGTCACCGGCACCCCGTGAACACTCACAAAAGTCAAGGGCCCCCAGGGATTTGAAATCTCCACAGTCACAGCCGAAGCAGGAAGAGGAAGCGAGCGTGCCACAAACTTCCGGTAAAGAAGTGATGTGGCAAATGACACCGCCACACGGGTAGGCGATATTTTATCGAGCCCCAGAAGATCAGAGACGTTGACACAGAGCACGTCCAGGAGAGTAATCTCCACAATGGGCCAGTCCACTGCTCCAAAAAATTCCAGCCGTTCAGTATCCACCCGTCGAACACGGCTACCACTGGCTACTTCCATACCACCAGCCGGAGCCCCAGCGAGCGGGCGCTCCACACCTCCAACAACCAACCACCATGCAGCAACGGCCAACGACGACTGGCTGCTCTGGCCTGACGTCCTCACCCTCTGGCGCGGAGCAGGGACTCCTAAGTGACACGTATGTGGTGTAATTAGCGGTTGTCTTTATGACAAATTTATATTGTCATTCACATTGTGTTGTATTGTTTTGTGTATTGGGGTGTCAAGTGACATCTTGTTAATATCTCGTCTGTGTGATAAGCAATAATTATTGAATTGCGTAAATAACGAAATTAACGTAACTCATTGACTGCTAGTTGTCTGAGTTACAGAGTGTCATTAATTGTCTGAGTGACAGTTATTAATGTAACTCAATGATTGTTAACTGTCTGAGGGACAGAGCATAATCAACGTAATTGTGGTAAATTGATTATATTTGATTGTTGACGTTCTGTTTGACAGTGATTAATGTAATTGTTGTTAATTAATTATCTTTGTTGACTGTCGGTGTGACAGTGTGTAATAACGTAAGTTAATTGATAGATTGTAAATGATTGTTGACTGTGTGAGGGACAGTGTCATTAACGTAAATTAATTGAGTAATTAATTCATTCATTGTGTTGTTATGTCTTGGTTACATTGGTTGTGTAATCATTTAAATGTATGTAAATTTGTGGTGTTGGTGAAGTTGTTTTGAGACTGCCAGTGCGAGTGCAGTATTGGCCAAGAGTGTTCACGTAATGTTCAGGTTAGTTCATTGTTATTCATGACTTGTCCACTGGGTCTCTTTGCACTTATAGAGTGGTGGGTCTGGAGACCTGCTGCAAAGTGGTATTTAGATAGTTGTTTAAGTGACATTCTTGAATAATGTAAAGAACGTGGGTCACTGTGTAGTTAGTCAGTAAGTTGCTGAATAAACCTATTTTTGCTAATACACGTCCCTTTAATCTCATTCCTCATTCTGCTGTACTGCCCCCCGTTATTCACTTGCTACATGACCAAGTCATTGACTTGAGTTTCCTCAGGTTTTAGCCCCATAGCCTCAATGCACTAAATTAGAATTTGATGTGAGAATCCATCCTCTACCTGCTACATTTGCTTGCAAGCAAGTTGCAGAGAAAATGAACCAGGTGAGGAAGGTCTGGCATTGCTTGTGGTATTGACGACCACTCTGGCCTTCAACTCCACCTGAAGTATTAAATCTTTGGCGTTTGCTCACGCCACAGAAGAGTATTCATTTGTTTGTCCAAGGCAATCATTCGAATTCACGTCCCCTTAATAATTATCACTTTAATGCGTGCGGTACCCGTGAAAAAAAATAGCACATTGTGCGCGCGGCGTTTTTTTCTCTTGAGCGTAAACACCAAACAGTGTATAATCTTTTCACTCTCCTAACACCAATTCTCGAGCTACATATTTAATTTTGGTATCAACGTGTTGGCAATAAAATGTTCTACAAGATCATATGTATAAAATGTAACCAAAGCATTAGCTATTCCACCACGAAATAAATAAAAACGTAGATCATTCGCCGTCTCGCCGTACGCCCAAACAGCAACAAAATGTTCATACTCTTTTGTTTGTTGTCAGCTCCACATTAGTCCTACAGCGTTAAATTTTATATCACTGAACTTGCAATAAAATTCTCTACACAGACATATGCATATATGAATCATGATCGCGGTTCACACAAGAGGGGTATATGTATAATCATGTAGAGGGGTATGTGCGTCATATGTAGAATATAGAGGGGTATGTAGAATCATGATCGCGGTTCACACAAGAGTGAAACGCTGCGCTGAAACGCTGCGAAACGCTGCGCGTGCTAGTGGCTTTACAAGACTGTAATTACCATATTTGTATCCTCACATTCCTTATGTACATTCTTGTACATTCGAGCGTTTACAAAACGCTCCGAAACGCTGCGCGTGCTAGTGGCTTTACAAGACTGTAATTACCATATTTGTATCCTCACATTTCTTATGTACATTCTTGTATATGCATAAATAAATAAATAAATAAATAAATAAATAAAGAGTGTGTGAAGTGGGCGATTACCCTCGTTGTGTCACAAACTCAATAGTCTCTCCTCTAAGTTACAATACAATGCCGTTTTCTCAAATAGTCCATGTGCCTATTTTAGAAAACGGAAATTTAATGGCAAACATATTCATACAAACCCCAAGTCGATCGAATAAGAATTGGATTTTATATGTTTTTTTTAGAGCGCCCGGCTATTTACGACGACGCGAGGGCAGAACCCGCATAAGCAAACCCGCCGGAAATGTACGACGCGGTCCCCTTAAAGTGTTTTAACCAGTATTTAGATAGCTAGATCTAAATACTGGTTAGAAAGATCTCCCTCTCTTTCTCTCTCCCACCCGAGAGAGAGATGTCTCGTGAATTTAGGGTAAGAGAGAGAGATAGATAGATAGAGAGAGAGAGAGAGAGAGAGAGAGAGAGAGAGAGAGAGAGAGAGAGAGAGAGAGAGAGAGAGAGAGAGAGAGAGAGAGAGAGAGAGAGAGAGAGAGAGAGAGAGAGAGAGAAAGGGTGGGGAGAAGGGAAAGATGAGAGGAAAGAGGGAAGAAAGGGTGGGAGGGGGAGCGAAGAGGGGTGATGTGGGGGGACGGGAAAAGAAGAGGGGTTGGGGAAGAGAGCCAACCTGGGCCCTGGGTCCCGCCAGGTACACCTTCCTAATATATCTATAACTGAGTAACCTGTCTTCTTACAAAGAACGTTGCATTTCGATTGTATGCGTTACTTAAGGCTAAACAAATGTCGTACTAGGAAATGAACGCAGCTCGTGAAAGTGACATACTGTCCAATTTTCTGTTTTGGGTCCTCTGGTAAGTTAGGAGAGGACGCTTTAAATAAACTGTTTTCTTGACGTCAGGAAACCCTAGGAGGATGGGCTGAACAAAGAATATCTCTGCTTGTCTGTCCTAGGCTGGAGGTTAGAGATTTGGAACTTATCTTATATAACTAAAGTACATATAAATGCAGTATAGCACTATGTAATAATGTAATAACCTTGCCTGGAGACCTGCCAAGGCGAGCGTCAGTGTGTGGTGGCGTGGCATGGAGGGCGGGGACGTGGAGAGCCAGGTAAAGGGCGTGGAGAGTGTTTCGTAGAGTCTGGTGTAGGAGCACAGCCCTCACCCCAGCCGTCCCACCCACAGCAACAACCACCGTCTCCCGCAGCTGCCACAGTCCTGCTGCCTCCGCCAGCCTAAAGTTTTTGGAGTTGCTCAGTCCTTCACACCAACAAATTATTGCCCTATTAAATGCATGAAAATGTTATTTTTAAATATTGTTCAATTCCTTCAAAGGCAATGATCCCTGTCTCATAAAACGCCGTGAGAGACCCAGACTAGTGTTATGGAGTTGGTTTTAATAACTTTAGGATGATGTTTATATTGCATTCGGTATAATACTTTTAGCTCTGTATTTATTTTTAATACCTACCAAAACAACATTTTAACATAAAAATTAAAATTTTTGATCTTTGTAACCATAATATTAAGGATTATTGTGCTCAATACGCCCTTCGACCAAGAGTTGGGGTTTGGTACCTGAGCCTGTTACGAACGTCTGTAAGCGTTTCCACTGTACAGTGAAGAAAAAATTATTCCTTTTCCCCTCAGGTCCTTGGAACATGCAATTTGGCAACACTGCATTTGTTGTTGGTGTTGTAGTAGTTTCGATTATTAATTTAATGAATAGGTGCTTTGTAATGATGAATTCCATTGGTCAAAACACCACACACCAGTTTATATAATTCTCTCATCCATCAAAGGGAAAACAGAATGGCACAGTGTAGATTAGTGAACAATGGAAATGGCTCTACTTTTGTGCTTAAGAGTTTATTGACTTTCATTGTAAACAATAAAACGTATGATAATTTTTCGGATTGGCATTTGTCTCCTGAGGCAGACGATGTAGCGTCACACTGTGATGCTGAGGACTCTAGGCCCCGTCACTGGAGGGGGTGGTCGTTGTGGATTGCTCTCACCAGTCGTTGCTTGGCGCTGAGTGTGGGAGGACGTTGTTTGTTGTGTAGGTGCCATGGGACCCTTTCCCCCTGTTTGCCGCTCTGAGACTGTGGGTCTGGAGTTTTCTGGACGGGCATCTTACCTTGTTCTTGAGGTTGTTCTGTTTGATATGCTGCGTGTTTAGGTAGCCGATGTGTACGGCCTCAAACTGTTGACTACCCATCAAGCGCTTGTGAAGTTTCACTCCTCTGCGGCGGTGTATCGGGACTTTGTGCACCGGTATGATGGACGTTCCTTTACACTCCCTGGGAACTGTGGGACTGTCACTGTTTCTGACCGCTGCTGCTCTGTGACGTATGTGGCGCTGCATGGTGTGCCCTTCAAATTCTTGGAGGCCCTGCTTTGGAGGTTCTTTGGCCAGTTTGGAATCATGGTTTCCCTCCATCTGAACTCTGTCTCTTCCAGACAATGTCGAGGTGTCTCGTGTGGCACCCGGACTCTCGCCTTACGGCTCAAGTCACCTGTTCCCTCCACGGTTACCATGCTGGGGTACACTATGCGAGCCTTCTATGCAGGACAGCCTGCATAGTGTTTGCAGCGACCACAACGAACATGTTTTCGTTGTGGTCTTGAAGGGCGCCAGACGGCCAATTGTACTGGGATGGCGGCTGCTCCTGTTAACTTGTTTAGAGAAGAGGATTTTACCCCATTGGTGGTACAGGACGTGTCGTCTTGTGATGGAGTGGGTGGGGAGGTTTCCCCGCCGTCTGCTGTCCCGGTGGTGGTCCCGGGTTCCTCGGCTGGTGAGCTGGTATGTATGGATGGTGGTGTGTTCGCCTCTCCCCCCCCCCTCTCCGTCTATCTCGTCGTTTTCGAAGGATTCCTCGCGTATACACACCTCATCTCTGCCGGATCTGGCGTCCCTGTGGGCTTCCTCACCTGTGCTGGTCTCTTCCCTCCCGCCTGCTGCACCTGTTATTTCTCCAGTTTCGATTTCCTCTGTGGGTGGCGGCCTCGTTCCCCATGTCGTCGAGGTTGAAATTCTGTGGGTTATTGTTGTTGTTAAAGATTCGCTACCCGGAAGAAAAAGTTCCAAGTAACACGGGCTATTGTCGTGTTCCCCCCGGATATGGGGCAGCCTGCTGACGTCTCTTCTCGGCCACCACCTGCAGGGGGGTGACAGCTCCGACGATCAACAGCCTGTCCCTAAGCGCTCTCGTATGGATATGCGTTGCCTCCTCGAGCGTGGGCTGACGAGTGTGGCGATGTGGTTGACGATGCTGTGTGTGGCTCTGTGCTGCCTCCTGTGTTGGACCCTGCGGCTCCTGTTGGTGGCTCCCCTCCATGGGTGGGTGCCCCTGGTGATCGCGACCTCGTCGTGGCCTTGACGAAGGATTTGCACCAAGTGGGGGGGGGGAAGCTCTGTTCCTGTTCCCAGTGGCAGGGGGACCTGGCATGTCTGTGGGTCCCCTTTTGTGTGGCGCTCGACGAGGGACCAGGTGAGCGAACTGGTGTGCGGCCTTGTGCACTGCCCGGTGTGTTTCCACGTGCACAGCCATGTGACCAACCCCCTATGAGGAAACCCTTCCTTCTCATCTTCCCGTTCGGGGAAGTGTATGATGGAACTTACCCTTTGGAATTTGACTTCGATGATCTTGTGTGTCCTCTTCTGTGGAAATCTTCTTCCACGGAAGAAGTGCCGGATTTAATGCCTCGGCCTCGTGCGGCTCCTGGTCGTCCGCTCTCTGATGACGACCTCTTGGTTTGGGAGGCTTACTGCTTACACTTTCCAGCGCAGGAGTACCCGGATAAGTATGAGTAGTCTGCATGGTTGGTTTATGTTGTGGTTTGTGTTTTGTTTTCTTGTTTGTCATTGTATTGCTTGGTGCTTGCTCTTGCGTGGGTGTGTGTGGTTTTGTTTCGTGGTGCCTGCGTGGTGCCTCTTGTGTGTGTGCATGTGTGTGGTGTAGGTGTTTGTTCCTGGCTCCTGCGTGGGGATGTTCCGGTATATGTTCATCTGGCTTTTTGGCTTGGCCTGGCCAGTGCTCTGTGTGTGTGGCTGTGTGTATGCATTTGTCTGTGCATGCGTGTGTGCATGTAGGATGGCCTGTTGTTTTTTCTGTACTGTCATGCACCTGTGTATGGGATGTAGGGCAGGTTATGGTTGTGTGTTATTTTTGTGTTATTGTACTTACAGTTTTCTGGATATGATTCTGTTTTATGTTCTTTATTTTTTGTGACTTTATGTATCCTGTATTTGTTTTTATGTACTTGTTTTATGTCCGTGTCATTCTTTGTGTTGTTCTGTGTATATTGTTTGCTTTCTTGTGTGTATATTTTTTTTCTGTACCTCCTGTTTGTTTTTGCTGTATTATCTTATTCCATGGTTGTCTGTTTTATTCTCTGTCTGTAGTGTATTTGTTTTATATATAAAAAATAAACTTTGACGCTACATCGTCACGATTTTCATTTTTTTGCTCATCACATAATTTGTGATGAGCAAATTATCAAAATTTGGTCATTTTCAAAGTTATTCTTTTTGAAATTAGCTTGCAACATATTACATTTGTGAATATAGTTGATAAACTTTAAAGGACAAAGAGAATCAATACCTAATCCCATCCCTAGTATTCAGTACGAAATAGTATGAATGACTAAATAATTATGGGAGAGAGAGAGAGACACTACAAGTATGGCAGACATGAAATGTGCAATCACATTATGCGGGTAATTCATTGCCATTTGATGAATATCTTGTACTCATCATGGACTACATGATGATTTATTTTATGCGACAAACTAGTACTTCTGAAAACAAGTCGGTTTCCTTCAGTCCTTATTTAAACATCAACTTATATCAGAAAGCGTCATCATTTGGGTGAACGAATGTTGGGCCCTTCACCTCAGACCAATCCAAAAGGCAACTACAAAGTGCAGACTCGTTATCAAGGATGAACTCCAGGGAAGATAGGCTATATCAACGAGGTATAGCAGTTGCTATGAGAGGCATGTTAATCGCCGCCATCGCTAGAGAAATTGGAATTACGAAGCCAATTGTTAGACTGTGGTGCAGGTGGTGGGAAGAATCCGAACTTGAACCACAAACGCCGGTTTGGTGGTTCAAGTACCCAAGAAAAACCTCTCCCAATGAACACCAGCAAATTCTTGAATGCAGCCGTCAGTCTCCCGTTATTAATTCAGTTGCCATCAGGGATGAACTGCAATTAGAGGTATCTGGACGGTCAGTATGAAATGAAGCCTACATCCATTACCTGATTTCAACCAATTAAAGTATACTGAAAAGATCTGGATTGCCTCGTTGGCCGCCAGGGGGTTCGGACGTGCTCGCCTGACTTGCCAGTTGCTGCCTGGTGTTGCGAGGGGGCGGGTGCAGTTTGAGGTGTGGAGTGCCCGCTAGCCGGGGATCGGCTGGCGGTATGGCTGTAGCTGGTGATATCTGTGTTTGGCGAGAAGATACTGTACGGCTTGATTTTTCTGGTGCAGTGGACTGGCCCATTGTCGAGATTGCTCTCCTGAACGTGTTCCATGTCGACGTCTCTGAGCTATTGGGGCTGGAAAAGATCTCGCCTAACTGTGTGGCGATGTCGTTTGCCACGTCGCTGCTTTACCGGGAGTTTGTGGCACGCTGGGATGCACACTCGCTTCTTATTCCTGCTTCGGCTGTGACTGTGGAGATCTCGGATCCCTGGGGGCCCTTGACCTTTGTGAGTGCTCACGATGTGCTGGTGACCTTCCCCGAGGCAGAGCTTATGTCGGTGTTTATGCAGTATGGTGTGGTGGTGAAGCACCGGTTCACCACTTTGAGTGTGGGCCGGCTGAAAGGGGTCCGTCTGGGGGCTCGTACGCTCGTCATGCGGGTAACGAGCCTTATTCCTTCCAGGGTTTCGTTTCGTGGGCTCTCTCTGCAGATATTTTATCAGGGTCAGACACGAACCTGTTTCCGGTGTGGCACTGAGGGCCACGTGGCGGCCAGCTGCGACGCTCCTCGTGCTGAGGCCCCCTTCAGTTTTCCTGGAGGATGACTTTCCCTGCTTGTTTGTGAGTGGGGATTCCTCGGCGGATCCTCGCTCTGTCCTGGTGCCAGGTGTGGTTCCTGCGGTGGTTCCGGCAGGCGTTCCCGGCAGGCGTTCAGTCTGGCCCTGATATGTCTGGTCCAGGTATGTCTACCCCACCAGTGAGCTCTGAGGGCCTGGGGGCACCTGCTTCGAATCTTCGACGTTCGGTGGTTGCGGAGGTGCATCCGCAGCCGGTTGCTTCCACCGAGGCATTGGATGGTGCTGTAGGGGTGGTGCCTGATTCTCCTGCAGACGGACATGTGCTTCTTGTGGCTGTCGGGGGTGGTGGTGTGTGAAACTCCCCCCCGCCTCTACCTCATCACCTCTCGTAGTTTCCTCGTTCCAACGTGCCTCTTCTCCTGCGCCGGTTCTGTCGTCCACGCTGGATACCTCACGTGTACTGGAATCTACCCTTCCGCCTGCTGTCTCTCTTCCTTCTACGACTCCGGTGTCCTTGAATGGTAGTGGCTTTTTGCCCCGCGTTGTTGAGGCTGCTGTTCTGCGTGATTGTATTGCCACGGCTTTTGGGCCGCCTGCCGATGGTTCTTCTGGGGCACCGCTTGCTGGGGGTGACAGTTCCGACGATCAACGGCCTCTTTTTAAGCGCCGTCGTTCGGCTCGGGATGCGTCACCTCGCCGGACGTTGGCAGAGGAGCGTGATGCGATGGATGATGATGTTGTGGACGACGCTGTGTTGCCTCCTGTGGTGCTTTCTGTGTTGGACATTGTGCCTCCTGCTGGTGGCTTCCCTCAGTGGGCGGTTGCCCCTGGTGATCGCGACCTCGTAGTGGTGTTGTCGAAGGATGTGCGACGGGGGGCCTCTGCTCCTGTTCCAATTGGTGGGAGCACTGGGGCGGCTGCAGAGCAATCCTCCCCGGGGCTCGGTGCGATGCCCGGCGTCGAGCGAAGTGCGCGCCCTAGTGGGCGGGCCGGTGTGCGGCCCGCTGTGTAGCCTGGTGTGCTTCCAAGTGTGTGGCCCTGTGACCGGCCTCCTAGGGGGAAAAACCCTTCCCTTTCGTCCTCCCAACCAGAGAGGTGATCGACAGTTCTAAAAAATCTCTGTTTTAAGTCTGATGACCTGGTGCGTCCTGTTCCCTGGTGCCCTTCTACCATCTGGGTTCCATGGGCACAGTGTTTCATCATTGGCGTGCCGGATTTGATGCCTCGGCCTACTGCGACTCCTGGATATCCACTTACTGAAGACGACCTAGTTGTTTGGGATGCTTATTGCTTACGATTTCCGGCTCGGGAGTACCCGGAGAAGTATGAGTGATCCGTGTGGTTGGTTTCTGTGTTGTACGAGTTGTTTCCCCAGTGCCTGCGTGAACAGGTGGGTGTCCTTGTCTGTGAGTGTGTGTGGGGTGTGGGTGTTTGTTTCTGGTTTCTGCGTGGCCTGTTTTGATGTATTTGCGATTTGTTTTGTGCTTTGCCTTTGATCTGTATGGGTGTTTGTGTTGTGGTTGTGTGCAGTTGTGGGTGTGTGGTGTTCTTTATTTCCTGTCTTTGCGCACGCCCCGTGTGTTGGGGTGGCGGGCGTATTGATGTGGAGTGGATGGTTATGCATGTTGCTGTTCCGTGTGTTTGTAGCTTGGATTTTGTGTTTGTGTGTGTGATTATTTCTTTGTCCTTGTAATTGATTTATTTTTTGTACATATTTTGTTATTTATGTTATGTGTAGTTTTTTGGATTTACTGTTTTGTAATTTTGTATTTTTTCTTGTATTTTTGTTCTTGCACTTATGTCATTTATTTGTTGTATGCATTCTCTGTCCCATGCTGTTTGTGGATTTCTTAGCTTGTGTCCTGTGTGCTTTCCTGTGACCTATTGTCTGTAATTTATGTCTGATTCATGGTGTTTACTTTGTTTCATGCTTAAGCGCGATTGTTTGTCTGTGTTGTTTTGCACTTGTTCCCTGTTTTTGTACTTTGGTCTTTTATACATCAATTAAAAAATTAAAGTATACTTAACTATAGAAAAGCAAGATTAATTTTTGCCAGAAGATATGTCAGCGAAGATCTCGATTACTGGGTTCTCTTTCACTTCCAGAAATTCATTTCAGCGTCATCGCAGATTACACTACAGGCGTCCCAACAACGCACGATATGAACAGCAGTTTATATAAGAAATCGCTAGGAGAGGTTATAAATCGTGCTATGTATGGGGATGGATTTATTTATACGGCTAAGAGAACTTACTGACATTCTGATAGGCTTCAATGCTGACACATATCATGAGATTTTGAAGGAAGTCATGGTGCCATGCACGTATGCTCTTCCTTACCCTCAGCAAATACTGTTCATGCTTACTTAATGAATACTATACTATTGTACTGCTTATTTAATAATAATTTACCACCAAATAGGTTAACATAATCCTACCTCTCGGTCAATAATATTACTCTGGTTTTGGCACAAGTAATATATTTTACTAGATTCGTTGCCTTCTGTTAAGCTTAACTTTAAATTATATTATCAAATAGTCGCCATGAATTTTTAATTAATTTTGTGGGTCAATTAACAGGATAATTGCTCAATCCTTAATGCCTGGATTTTTAGGCAATGGTGTGCCAAACCATTTTTATATTGAACTCCTTGAGTGGCCTAGCAAATTCTGGATATGAAACCAATAGGGAGTTGCGAGGAGACCCCCGGCCAGTTTGGATGCTCATGAGGTCTCTCCGCTCCTGGCTAGTGTTTACGTTGGACGATTGCTGGTTTGCCCTGCTGGTGGTGGTTTGCCACTGACAGGGTGACGTTTGGATTGGCCATGGACTTCTCGCTCTCCAGTGAAGAGGACATTGTCAGCTGGTCTGGCATTTATGGTGCCAGTGGACCATATGTTGGTTGGTGTCGCCCTAGTGAACGGTGCTACACGTGCAACTGTCGGACTTAGTTGGCGTCCAGCTGCTTCAGGGCAACAGTGCTGTGGTCAAGTTCCACCTCCAGGCTGCCTTTCGGGCGTTTCGAGAGGCATGTTTACCCTCTCCCTGATACTGCTAGTTCTGTTAAGGTGGTGAATCTTAGTGTCACCTTGACGTATGTGGCGGTGCATGGTGCCCCCTCTGAATTTCAGGAAGAACTTTTAACCTCCTGTTTTGAACGATTTGGGACAGTTAAGTGTTCGTTGGAACAAGGTCCTTGCCGGGTACTCTTTTGACGGCTCCCGCACCCTGACGATGTCGCTAAAGTGTAGTGTCCCGTCGTCGATGTCCGTGTTGGGTTACACGTTCCGCTGCCAGTATGAGGGCAGCGGAGCGTGTAACCCAACAGGTGTGGTCACGACGGTCATCTGGCTGCAGCGTGCGACATAGGAGCAACTGCTCGGGTGCATATTTTTCGTATGGAGGATTTTCTGTTCCTGTTGCATTCGGATGCAACAGGGTCAGAAACGCAGTTTGCCACGCAGTTTTGCCACAGCGTGGCAAAACGGTTGTTACTGAGGATGGAGTGGGTACTATATCTGAGGCGCTGTGCCTGATTGCCTGTCTGCTGCTCCACCTGTTGAGGTGCGTTCTACGGCCTATGCGACACATCTGGCAACTGCTGTGACCCCTGTGGTTATTGAGCCGGTGTGTGTTAGTGTTGGGCCGTCGCCTGCGTTGCATGTAGTGAAGGATGTCCCAGTGTAGGTCCATGTCCCGCCGCCGCCTGTGGACGTAGTATTGGCTTCCAGGGACGTGGGTTCTGCTGTTTTGGAGGCGGTGTGCTTCGGCAAGGGGAGGTGCCTGCCGTGCCTGTGTGTCGGCGACTGTAGTTCTGATGCTTTAATACCTTTGCAGAAGCGTGCGCTCCGGTGTTCTGAGACTGTTTCCCAGGATGGTGTGGACAGTGTGGGCGATGTGGCTTCTATGTACTGTGCGGATGGTGAGGGTGTGGCCCGTGTGGATGTGAAGATAGTAGCCGTAGCACCACCTCCGGTATGTTCGTGGGAGCTGAGGTGCTGGGTTTGCTTCCAGTGGCTCCGGCGGCGGTGAATGAAGGTTCGGCTTTCTTGGATTCAGCCTGAATCCTTATGATTTCCTGTCTGTGAGGGCCGTGATGGGAAATTGCAGGATGATGAACGCCGCTGCAGAGCATATAGCAATGGGTTTTTGACTTACAGATGGAGTAATGATGGTCCTGCCAAAAAGCTGCACTTGGGGTAGCTTGGTGGGGTAGAAGTATTTGCAGCACCGAAAGCACTGTTGAAGCTCATCGAATTGTTCCTTCTTCACTTCGAAGGGTGGAATCTACATGACGAAGCAGTGGAAACGATATTTGGCAGCCTGGTTAGCCGTGGTTAAGGTGGTGAAGGATAGCTTCATGGTTGGCGCGTGTCGTCTTCGGTGTCGTTGCCGCAGAATATAACATTGAATACCCCCTGGGTTAGGATTTTCTTTCTCGATGTTGGTAATGATGATCTTTTGTTGATCTGCAATCCAGCGGCTGGTTTCGCTGATAAAGACTGTTCGTTTGGAGATGTACTGAGGTGGGAAGAGAGGAAAGAGGTGATACACTTTGCAAAGTGTGCGATCAAAATTTTGGAGTTTTTCGAGGTCCTACACACACGGAAAATAGAGCACAATATCATCCCTTTTTTGATCAATGTCGATTGGTGTAATGTCGGGGCCTTCTTTTAGGATCTTGGCACCAGAGAGTGATGGAGATTAAGCCACCCCAAGAGGAAGGTTGTTGTTGTTGTTTAAGATTCTGGTACTGGGAACAAAAAGTTCTCAGTAGCAGCACGGGCTATGATGAGCCCGTAGTGGATTTATCTGGCACAGGAGCGGGGCTGTAACTGAGAGGGAAGAGGAAGGTTGTTGTTGTTGTTTAAGATTCAGCTACTCGGAACTAAAAGTTCCAAGTAGCACGGACTATGGTGAGCCCGTTGTGGACTTACCTGGCACAGGAGCAGAGCTGTGAAGAGGAAGATGATGATTGATAAAGATTAAGCCACCAAAGAGTAGGCACGGGCATGAATAGCCAGTAAGAAGAGAAAGGTTGTTGTTTTAGATTTAGCTACTCAGAACGAAGTGTCCATGTAGCATGGGCTATGGTGAGCCCGTAATTGAGTTTGGTTATACATGATAACCTTTTTCCTGTGATATTTGAGTCTAGGTTTAAGATGGAGGAGAGGACTTCTCCTTTTTCCCTGCTTGTTTATCGCTTCTGTTTTAGTGCACTAGTTTTAATCTTGTTTTATTAACATTTTCTTGGTGGCGGATGTAGATGCAGAATGCTCACTAATGAGTCCCATTCCTCAACAGCTTTTCTAATCATTGTAGTCGCGGTGGAATGTGCCTCTAATGCAGCTGCTGTCGTTGGAATAATGTTGAGTTTGATGTGCAGGGCTTCAGTAGCTTCACATTCCAGTAAGTAGTGCAATAGGGGCGCCTCTGCTTCAGTTTCACAGATGTGACACTCTATAACTATTGAGTTCATTACCTCCCAGCAGCATTTATAGGAAGGAAAATACGGGCATTAAATAAGGCAGAAGTGAGGTAAGGAGCAGGAAAAAGAAGGTAATAACTAGAAGAAAATAAGGTGTAAAGTGGGGAGTAGGTAAGAGAAAAAGGTAATTCATAGAAGGTAAGAGTAATGCGAAATGTAAGAATATGATGAAAGGTACAAGAGTGTAATAACTGGATGAAGGTAGAATGGGACAGGTAAGAATATGAGGAGGGTAAGAAAAATAAAAAGGGAGGTATGTTTATGTTTCGTCACGTTTGTTAGGAAGGTTAGAGCATTTGAGTACATACTGTGAAAGAGAAGAGTCAACAGCAACAAAGCCAGGACTTAGGTTCATGTTGGGTATGTTTTGTATCAGAGCCGATTCGACAAGACGGCGTCTGTGAAGAGTTGACAGGAAAGATTATTTTAGAAGAAGACCAACCAATAGGATGATTAGAATCCCTAACTTGACAGTAGAGAGCATTTTTGTGTCTGTAGATTCAACACTTTTTTTGTTCCTCAAGTCTGTCATTTAGTGTATGCGCTAATTTTCCCAAAGTACTAGAAATGACAAGACAAACAGGATATAGAGTTGATACCAGCAATATTAGAAGCAGGAGGGGCAGTGTGAACCAAATAACTACGAAGAGTGTTAGTTTGTCGACAGGCGAGCTTTAAGCCAAGAGGACGAAGGGAATTAGTGATATTTTTTAGTTCAGATATAAAGGGAAGGCAGAGCACAGTGGTACTAGTGTAGTAATTTTCAACAGGTTTGGGATAAAAAAGTTTTTAGCTTTAAGAAGTTTTAAGATCGCCTTAAAGCTTTAGGAAGTTTTAAGATTGCCTTAAAACTTCCTTCAACCGCAAACTAAGACAGTTCTCTAGTTTTTTTCCTACTGACTTCTATCTAATAAGACGTTTCCGTGTGATTTGCCTAAGACTCATAAACCTGATGTTCCTCTTCGTCCTATTATTTATTCGAAAGGCTCTGTCAGCTATCCTTTTGCCTCCTCTGGTCTGCCAAAACTCTGACTCCTTATCTACTCCCCATTTTACCATCTTCTAGATATTACCTTCTCTCTCCTGCTCCTCACCTCACTCTTGTCTTATTTAGTGGCCGTGCCTCCCTTGCTCCTCTACCCGAACCGCACCGCTCCTGTGCCAGGTAAGCTATAGTCCGGGCTACTTCGAACTTGTTCCGAGTAGCTGAATCTGTAACAACAACTTCCCTTGCTCCCTCGCATTATCGACTTGATATATTTTTTTTTTTTTACATGCATACATGCATATAAATTCAATAACACAAGAACAAAACAAACAGAACACAAACACAAATTACAAAATCACAAAATCACGAAGTACAAAAGCACATGAAATACCGGCCGGAAGGGCCGACAACAAAACCCAAATATAATGCAAAATAGTATAAAAAGAACAGTTCAATATACATCGTTCATTTTTAAGTGTACAACCAAACATGCATACAGGTACAATACAACGAGAACTGACAAACAGATCACAAAAGCACAAATTACAAAGTCAAAAAGGTACAAATTATCAAATACACAAAACACCGGCCTGAAGGGCCGACAACAAAAACAACAATAAGCACATCAGTTCAAGTACAAAGAACCCAAACCAGCATCCAACATCCCAACCATTGAAACACAACACAAAACAAGCCTACTGGCCCCAGAAACCCCACAAAGAGGCACAAATACATAACAACAATAAAATAGATAAAACACAAAAATTAACACAGAAACAAAGGGCCACACAAGCAGCCCAAAGGGCTCAACACACTACACAACAAGCACAGATCACGCAAAAACCGGGAAAACAGTCCAGCCCACCCACACTCCCCCACACGCATGCAACCGCACCCCACATCCACGCACACAAACGGACACAACACCACAACACACACACACACACACACACACAAAATCACTTAAAAGGAGGAAATATCTCAATGGGAGGCAAATATTTCTCAGAAAACTCATGCTTATAGGCCTCCCATATTAAATACTTCCTGTCGGTAGGACAACGATGCCCCTGCCTCAGGGGGGCGTGCATGAACTCAGGAATCACCAGATCAGGCGGAAGCGGCAGCTCCTGGAGCTGGGCGGCAGTAGTCGCATAACGAGGTAAGGTAGAGCAAACCACCCCCTCCTTGGAAGCAGAAGACATGGAAGAAGCGGATGGAGGCAACCGAGACGGCCCAGCCGCCAGATGCACAGGAGAAGACGAGGAAGGCCGTTGAGCCAGCAACACCACACCCGACACCGCAGGAGATGCAGAAGAGACGGTCGGAGACGGGAGAAGCGGCAAAACCGCCGCTGATGAAACAGGGGACGAAGCTGGGGGCACGGAACCCCCGGAGCGAGCAATCTTTTTCAACACCACCACCAGGTCACCAAGCTCACCAGCAGAAGGAACCACCCCCCACGCAGAACCGGAACCATCCGACGCAGGCGACGCACCTGAAGCAAGATCCACAGACATCACACCAGAGGGGGAGGTTATCTTGAGATGATCATGAGATGATTTCAGGGCTTTTTAGTGTCCCCGCGGCCCGGTCCTCGACCAGGCCTCCACCCACAGGAAGCAGCCCGTGACAGCTGACTAACACCCAGGTACCTATTTTACTGCTAGGTAACAGGGGCATAGGGTGAAAGAAACTCTGCCCATTGTTTTCTCGTCAGCACCCGGGATCGACCCCGGGACCACAGGATCACAAGTCCAGCATGTTGTCCGCTCCAGCCGACCGGCTTCGGGGAGGCCGAAACACCGGCACTGGCTTCTGCAGGCAAACGCACCTCCGTCACCACCGTAGAATTCAATGCAACCGGAGCTACCCCGCCGTCACCGGAAGATCCACAGTCTTTGAAATCGCCAACATCAGCCCAGGCAGAAAAAGATCGCCGGGAATGCTTAGGCTCCGGCCGCACATCATCAGATCCAGATGCTGACTCAGAGACACATGCACCACAAGCCGGGCGAACCGACGCTCATCGTAGAACGGCAGCATCCTCAACCACATGGGGTACCAAGCCAGGCACAGGAGGAGGCGCTGTATCCACCACAGCACCCAGCACAGCCGGGACAGACGACGAGGGTGCAGGAACAGGGACAGACGCAGCACACGAAGAACTGGAAGACAGGGGAGCCGAGCTGAAGGCAGTTGGAAGATCCACAGGAACGCCAGGGACACCAACGGGAGCAAGACGGGCACTAGACGGCGACATAATCACCGGAGGAGAGGCGACAACAACAGGAGGCGTAACAGTTGACACAGGGGGTGCATCATCGACCAAAGAGACGTCCACATCCACATCTCACCGAAGCCTCCTCTAAAGGAAGCGGCGAGAAATCCTCCTCACTGAAGAGGTTCACGGGCGCAACGGCAGGCGCAGAACACCCAGCAGCCTGATGGCCCAAAAGGCCACAATGATAACACGTCCGAGGCTGGCGGGTCTAAAACACCCGAACGTGATATCCCATGAGTTTCACGGAGGACGGAATGTCCGACCGGAGCCGCATGCCCAGGGTGCAAATGTTTGTCCGCACGCCCTTGAGCGGACTCGAGGAGATCATGTGCAACCTCACACTAACAACGGCGCCAAACTGGCCGAAGTAACGCCGCAGCAGTTCCTCCGGAAACTCCAAGGGCGCCCCCATGAACACTGACATAAGTGAGGGCACCACTACGATCTGAGAGGGTCACAGTGCCCGCACCGTCTGGCAGGGGTAAGGTCCGCCCCTCGTAACGATGGAGAAACTCCCGATATGCCACCTCTTCTGTGAACTTGACAATAGCCCGATGTGCATTTACCAACTCGACGACATACACGTCCATCAAAGGGATACGAAGCATCTCACATAACATCAGCGCCACCTCAGGATAACCGGCCCGGCCAGAAAACTCGAGGCCCACGGACTGAGCCCTCACTACAGGGGTAAGAGGTACCCCTATCCTGCAAGTCATGTCAGCACTGACCAGGCAAGCAGAGACATGCACACCCCCTGCCGGCACACCTGGCAAACTTCCACCAACTACCGAAGAGCCAGGCAATATGTCCATACCCCACGGCACCTCGGGTGCTACCGTAGTTGAATCTATAACAACAACATCCCTCGCTCCCTCGCATTATCGACTTGATAATTGTTACGGTCTCATCACCTTCGTCGGAGTGTAGAGTGGCAATTCCAGCACCATCTATGAGTCTGCACTCCAACCCCCCAGATATTGGACGCTATGTAGACAATGCCATCTATTGGTGGTGGAATGACAGCGATCAATGGCTTTTGTTTCCTACCCTGGTTAGCAAGAGGGGACGACGTGGATGACCTCTGGTGGATGGCAGGTCATGATCTGCGCCATCTTTTGTAACTATGAGCATAATGTTAACTCTCCCAGTAAGTGTTACTCCTGGTTTCCCCAGTGTGCCGTCCTGTTAACTGATGACATTTCATGTCCACAGAAATGATGTGTGGAGGCAGTCGTACTGAGGAAGGCAGTTTACTTTGGGCAGTCCACGTACTCTCTGCCTGGTTTTGGAAGAAGACTGAATAAGCCGCCGTCGATCTATGCAGTGTGTTAGCTGCTATATAACGTAGTATTGGTAACGATCGGCGTACCTGGGAATTGGCTTAGGAGAGTAATAGACGACAGTGAGATGCCTTTTGTGAAGTGCTGTTAGCCGGTCGCTAGAGGCTTCTGCCAAGGGTTCACTACCCCTGCATTGGTTGTTTTGTGACCCCGACAAGCGTGTGCGGCTGAGATCCTCTCCCAGCGAGTGGCTGGAGAGCGATAGTAGGGTATACGCACCTCATGATAGTGTCAGTGGGCTGGCCCACGTAAAATATGAACTCGCCAGTGTTTCTCAGTACGAGTGGACTAGGTACTGAATGGTGGCAACACTGGGGTTGGCGAACCCTGCGTGTGAGCGCTTTTGGTGTTCTAAGTGAAAGAGACACCATTGTAAATAAGTGTACAAATACTCTATTTTAATATATTTTATGTGTATATATACTGTTAAAGGGAATAGTGTTTTGTTCATCCCTCCCCCCCTATTATTGCATTGCATCCTATCTATTGCATATTTAACTTACTTAAATTCCTAACTTACGTATTGCACCCCCTTATTATTACACTATATAGCCAAATCTTGAAAGCGTACTACCGACTTGGAGTCGGTTACTACAAACAAGGTTCATGCATCAAGAACCCGGTTACTGGTCCATAGTGACTGTAACAATAATGCTTACGTTCTTTTCATGCCCGTGCCACCTCCTTAGGTGGCTTAATCATCATCAATAAATTAATCTCGCGTCCATCACAATTGACTTGGTAATGGTCCAGGAGGGACCGAAGCGTCGACGTCTTTTCATCTTCTGGTGTGTGGTTTGGTCATCATATCTTCAGCCACATTATTGTGACTCATCAATAGATTATAATAGCAAGACACAATAGATTATAACTGAAACGTAAAAGTGAATCGTTATATATATTCATGTTTCATAATAAATAATTTTGCCAGCATTTTTGTCAGATTCATTAACTTCAGTTTTTTCTTTAGCATTTGAATGTTCCGGTGGATCTGCACAAATGGTTGTCCATTGTTTTCATTGCATTTGAAACAGAAAAGTAAAAGAAGATAGTCCAGTGTTGTTATTTGGTAAACCTTAAGAATGACACTTAAACAATAGGTGCCGCAAGCGAACATACCAGTAGTGCATGTAAATAATGGCTAAATATAAATATATTTGACATTTGATTTGACATTTTCCAACTTTTTCTTGAAATTCAAAGCTGTCTAAATCTCTAATGTGAACAAGTCTTGAATATACTTTTGGTCAAAGATTTTTAAAGTATTCAACAGTATGGCGGATATTGATCTAGAACACTGCTTCAATAGGTTGGATGCAACACAGACGAGTAACAATTAAGTCAAGCTCAACATGCCACTCTTTTGGACAATAAACAAGAGATGTTTCTTCACCCATACGTTTATAAACCCATGAGACCGGCTACCAGCTGAAGCTGTAAATGACAAAACACTGCCGATTTGTAGCATTCTGATTGATAAAAAATCATCAGGATAAATGGGCGGACCTTTGACAAGCTACCAGCTTTCTATCCTCGTCGAGGCCACTAGAGTGTCAGTAGCCACCCAGTATATCACGTATAGCTTTCAGCCAAATGCCGAAGTGTGGGGATTTCTTGCATGCTCGTTACAGGGTGTGGTCATGGCGTTGGCGCTCTCTGTTGTTGGCTGACGTTTGATGTGAGCAGGTCGGTGTTGTTGGTGTGTTGTGCCGGCTAGCCTGTGGGGGTGGCTGGCGTTATGGCGTCGTCAGTGACGCGGATTCGGAGGGTGGATTCCACGGGTTGGCGTTCTCGGCGGCTGCTGATTGGGCATTGGTGGAGGTGGCACTTTTGGATGTTTTACGGGTGGACCTGCATTCTCTTTACGGCTTTGAGAAGATCTCTGACAGCCGTGTGGTGGTAAAGTTCTCTGCCCCTGGTCCATATCAGTGCTTCGTGAGTGATTTTGCTGGGCGTTCTTTCCTGCTCCCGGGCTCTGCTGGTACTGTGGTGGTGTCGGACCAGTGTGTAGCGCCGACGTTTGTTAGCATCCATGGAGTTCCCTTGGACTTTCCCGAGGAGGTCCTTCGCACCTGCTTCTCTCGGTACGGTACTGTATTCACTCACCACATAACTTGTCTCCGCTCAGGCCGCCTGTCGGACTTGAGGACCAATGTGCGGACCCTTGGCATGCGCTTGACACATGATATTCCTTCTCAGGTCACGTTCTACAGCTTTAACTTGCGGGTATTCTATGGGGATCTGGGGTGTTCTATGAGGTGTGGCTTGTGAGGGCATCTTGTGGCCGGTTGCACTGCTTCCGGGGTGGGGAGGCCAGCCCTTTTTCAGGAGGGTGATTTTCCCCCGTTGGGGGGCCAAGCCGGCTGTTGTGGAGGCCGTGAGTGTCCCCCGCGACCCCTCCCCATCGTTGGTGCCTTCTGATTTTAATGTTTCTACTCCGCCTGTTCAGCAGTTTGGCCCACCTGGCCCGTTGGTGTCTGATGCAACAGCCTCACTTCCTGTGCACGTCATCACTGCGGAGATTCACCGGGATTCAACTGTTAATGACGTAGTGTCGGGTACGTCTGTGGCAGCTGCTCCGTCATGTATAGGTGGGAGTGACGATCCTGCAGGTCCTCCGTGTGGTGTTGCTCCTTCGTCTGGTGGCCATGCATCCGACGTGGTTACTGCTGCTCCCGTGGCGCTGCGTTCCTCTCGTGGCTCTAGAGGGCCTTCCCCGGTCGCGGCGTCGGATCAGCCCCATCGTAAGTGGGAGGCACGGACGCGTTCCTCGGACACCAATCCTCCCATCAAGCGAGGAGGGTCAACGGCTGGGGCTGCTGTGGCGTGCACCCCTCCTCTTGCTCCTCCCTCTGGTAACCTGCTGGGGTCTGTGGCTCCCGAGGCTCTCTCTGGGGGCAGTGAAGCTCCAAAGGCTGTTGAGGATGCTCAGTGGGTGGGGTCCGCTGGTGTGGAAGGTATTGGACGGGATGCACTGACGATTATGTCAGTAAGTTTACGAAGTCTACGAAGAGTGTGGTTGCCGACGTTCTTGTGGCGCCCTCCGCTGCAGGGCTGCCAGATGATGCGCCTACTGTTCCTGTTGCCTTCCTTGTCGAGGGCTCTGGTGCGCCTTCGCAGGGGACTGTGGGGTTGGTGGGGTCCTGATTGCCCTTCCTAATGGCGCCCTCGCCTTCCATTGAAGTGTTTTCTCCCTTCGATTTTGTGTGTGTGTGTGTGTGTGTGTGTGTGTGTGTGTGTGCATCATGTGCTGTGGTGTTATGTCTGTGTGCTTGGGTGTGGGTGTGTGGGTGTGCCAGGTTTGTTTTCCCGGTTCTTGTGTGCTCCGTGCTTGTTGTGTGGTTGTTGCTGCTCTTCGGGCTGCTTGAGTGGCCCTGCCTGTTTTTGTTCCAACTGTTTGTTGATGTTATTTTCCTTTAGCTTTTGGGTTCATTTTTGTGTTTCATTTATTTTTGTTAAATTTATTTTTGTGTGTCATTTATTTTTGTTAAATTTATTTTTGTGTTTCATTTAGTTTTATTGTCGTTATGTATTCATGCTTCTCCGTGTGGTATCTGGGGCCAGTAGGCTTTTGTGTTTTCAATGGTTGGGTTGTTTGGCGCGGGTTTAGGTTCTTTGTACTTGTACCGTTGTGCTTATTGTTTTTGTTGTCGGCCCTTCAGGCCTGTAATTTGTATGTATGTAATTTTGTACTTCTGTGATTTTGTGTAGTTTGTGTTTTGTACTCGTGCTATTGTCCTTGTACGCATGCTTACATGTAACGCTTACATTACCCTACTGTATTGTATTGTTGTTAATTTTGTAATGTGTTGCATTGTGGTTATGATCATTGTGGTGTTTTTGTTGTCGGCCCTTCAGGCCGGTACTTAGTGTATTTGTATTTCATTGTTTTGTGCCTTGTACATTGTTTGTGTTCTGTTTGTTTTATTGTATTTATTCGCATGTATGTACGTAAAAATAAAAAAAAAATAAAAAAAAATACTGAAGTGTATATATGTACTGTTTGCCCATTAAAGTTTTAAGCGTTTCATGGAGCAAGTAACTATTTAATTTAACATTGATCATATGGTAGTTTGTTGAGTATACGATAATCTTTAAATGACAATGAATTACTAATATAATTTGATCAGAAAATTCACATAACACATTTGCAACTTAAGTGTGTCTGTAGATCTGTGTCTGTGTGTGGTTTTGTCTCTTTGTCTCTCTCTCAATCTCTCATAATTATTTGGTTAAATATACGTACTATTACGTAATGTATTTAATAACCTCATTTATTAATAGTTGTTCTCATGAATTAAATACACAAGTCATAATCACTATCCATTTTACTATCTCCTTCAGCTGACAGTATATTAGATGATGATGATAATATTTATCTATATCATTTAAATTACATTACATTCGTATACTCCTTTCTATATCTGAATACTGATGCGAAACTAGTTCTTGATAATATTATTCGCCTAAGGTATACCAACTTTATTTGCATATGTAAATGTTTGCAAACCAATTTTATATTAACCATTTTGTGTGCGACGCCCAGTCGTCTGCCTCAGGAACCAAATGCCAATACGACCAATTATCATACGTTATATTAATTACTTGGAAGGTCAATAAACTCTTCAGCATAAAAGAAGAACCATTTCTCTCGTTCACTAATCTACATATACCATTCAATGCCATCCTCTTTTCCTTTAGATGACGGAGAGAAATATGTAAACCATCGTGTGGTGTTTTGACCAAGTGGTGTTTTGAACAATGGGCTATTTTGTAGTTCAAAAGGACCTGAAGGGTAAAGGAATACCTTTCCTCGACTGTACTCACAAGATGCGTATGGGATCATTCCAGATGAACTACAGGAAAAAAATACTGATTACTTATACAGACGATGAGTCATGATAACGTGGCTGAAGTATGTTGACCAGACCACACGCTAGAAGATGAAGGAACGACGACGTTTTGGTCCGTCCTGGACCATTCTCAAGTCGATTGTACCATTCTCAAGTCAAGTCGACCATTCTCACAATCGACTTGAGAATGGTACAGGACGGACCAAAATGTCGTCGTTCCTTCATCTTCTAGCGTGTGGTCTGGTCAACAGATTACTTATTTAAGCAAATCATGAAATACTTGAGAACAGAGGCGGAACTATTGCCGACGGATAGGTCGAGGATGAGTCCCCGACAGGTGGTTGTGGGGATTCCCCACAGCCCATGGATGAGGTTGCTCTGTGACTGCTGGTCCTGGGAGAACACGGATCCCGTCTCCGCCACCACCATGCCCGTCTCCCCGTCCACACTCAGGCGTCTGAGGGCGTGCACGGTACACTATTTTACATACTTTTTGCCCTGTGACGAAATTTTATAATAATATTGCTTGTAAATTATATGCTCTTGAGGCAAATCCTGATAAACTCCACATCATGTTTATTTCTCATTTTATATAATTCTGAAAGTGGGAAAGATGAATGAAGGGAAGTGGGATAATAGTGAAACGATCAAATGTTGATTTTGAGAACTGTTTACCTGAGTATAGTGGAGGTAACAGTTGAGTGACGTGTAGTGGTGATGAGCACCAGGTGACAGCTGGGGAGATGGTGCTCCACCACCTGACTCACCATCACGCCCACCTGCTCCCCATCCTGACCCTCCGCCAAGCCCATCTGATTCAACATCCCGCCCATCTGCTCCACGGATTCACCCACTTCCTCACAGACCACAGGCGCGGCTCTCATCATCACAACTGCCATGACTATTTGATGCCTCAATAACACCATCCTAGCCTGAAATGCCTAAATTGGTGTTATATCGGACCTAATAGATTGAATGCACTACGTGACCTAGTATAAAAGGCCCTGTTTTTCTAACAAGCAGAGTGATTTACGATATTTAAAAATAATCAAAATAGTTTATTTGAATTAATATTATTATATTAAGAACATGAATTACTGACTTAGGTGTGTTAGGTAAGGATAGGTTAGGAAGGTTAGGTTTAGACACATTTCCACGTTAATTTTACCTAAAAAAAAAAGGAAATCATCAATACAAATATAATTGGAAATGTTCGTTTGTTCAAAATCTCTAATCTCCGAAAGTTCTTCACCGATTGCCTTGAAATTTTCACACAACGCTCCATTCGCATCCACGCGGGTTTTTATATACATACTATATGGATGTCACGTCTGTGATGGGAAAAATCAAGTTTTTTTTTTAAAGCTGACGTTTTTTGTGTGTTTTTCAAGTGAGGGAAATCTTCGAAACCTCTTTACCGATTTCTTTGAAACCTTGACACAACATTGCATTCGAATAGGCGAGTGTTTTTATATACCTACTATATACATGCCTCACCTGTGACAGGAAAAAACATGCTTTTTTGAAAAGCAGCGCCATCTGTAGGACATATGGGCAACACACACAGTAATATCTGAAAGTTCTTCACCGATTGCTTTTAAATTTTGACACAACGTTCCTTTCGAATACGTGCGTGTTTTGATATACCTACTATTTAGATTACTTTGTCAGTGGTGTAACACCTGTAACAGATAAAAACATGCATTTTTTAAAAAAAACAACGCCATCTGTTGCACGTAAGAGCAACATACGATATACAAGATATGTTACAATTCAATTTAAATGTTTCCGATTTCATTGTTATATTGAATTTTCATAGATTTTAATTTATTTTCATTTTGATTTAATTATTTTGTGTGACATTGCGTTGGAATTGAGCTGTGTTGTTTACCATACTGTTCATTTCGTGGGTATATCTTATTTGTTTCTTTTTTCATTGTTTTTCATTCCGTTTTTTTAACTGGTTTTTATTTTTCAGTGCAATTGATGGTGAAATAAGCTGTGTCGATTGATCGGCGTTTGAACTGAAATATTTCATTAGTATTTTTTGTTTTTGTTTTGAAAACAAGAAAATGGACAACACGTTTATTTCACAGCTGCAAATGTGCAACAAACAGCTATGAATCCACTGGCTAGAACGTTAACTGCTTTCTTCCCGTTATGTCAAAATGACGCGTTTGCGAAAACACTGCTGTATTCGGAAGTGGCTACGTATTACACATGGAATGTCAGTAGAATATAATTTGAACTACGTAAACAAGGAGAGCGAGTCGACAGACAACCTGGCATATTCAATCAAATTACGATAGGAAGACTGTACACCATGCATTCCAATCAAGATGAATGCTTCTTTCTTCGCAAGCTGTTGGTAAATGTGCCCGGTCCAACGTCTTTCCAGCAATTGAGATTTGTCAGCGGCGTCACACATGCCACTTTCCGTAGTGCATGTTCGGCTCTGAATTTATTAGAGAACTACCGACACTGGGATGTATGTATTAATGGCACGTTCACCACGTCATATCCAAATCAAATTCGTGCATTGTTTGCAATCATATTGACAACCGGCTCTCCATCTGCAACAGAGTATGGGAGAAACACTAATCGCACATGGCTGAAGATATTGTCCGGCGAATACGCAAAGAAAATTCATATATGAACATGAATTTCACAGCAGAAAACTACAACGAAGCGTTGATAATGAGTGAAGATTTGTGCTTAGAAATCGCTAACAACGTTCTCATTCAATTGGGAATGCCATCACCGAATCGATCTGCTGCTGCTTCGTTCAATGTAGAATTGCGTCGAGAACAAAATTACAACACGGGTGATCTGTTATCGTATGTGCAATCATATATTCTTAAGCTAACGCTTGAGCGAAAAGGTATTTACGATCAAATAATTCAAACTGTCAATAACGGGTTTGGAGAAATCTTCTTAGATGCGCCAGGAGGAACTATAAAACCTTTCTAATTATTGATTTTGGCACCATTTCGATCCCAAAATGGCATAACCTTTGCTCTTGCATCGTCTGGAGTAGCTGCGACATTGCTACCAGTTTTTTTTATTGATGTAACAAACCAAAGTACAAAACAGGCAACAAGGAAAGAATAACATAATGATACAAGAAAAGTGCCAATATATGAAAAAAATACTACAAAAACCATGTAACATACATAATGTAAATACAAGGAGGCAAAGGAAAGAGTACAAAAGGCAAGCAGCACAAAACTACAACAGCACATGACATAACACATGGCACAGGAAACAAACAAAATACAACATAGAGAAGGCATAAGTAATAACAACTAATAGGAACATAAGGACAACCACCCCCATAACACAAATGTGCGTTTAACATAATATCGCGGGCTCCAAAGGAGCAATAAAACACACATAATATAAATAGCATAAGAGGTACAAGGAATAAAATTGCACAGAACAAAATAATGAACCACACAAACAACCCATGTAACAAACACAGAACAACAACATACACAACCCACACACCAACATGCCCGCCATCCCAACACACCGGGCGCGAGCAAGGCATACAACACCAAAACACATCCACCCAAGCAGAAGCCCACGCAAGAGCCAGGAAAGAAAGCACACCCACACACACCCACACATACACACAAGCACAGGAGCAGCCTCAACAGAAACAAAACACACTCTCCTGGCCCAGCCTCCGCCGAGAAGGTCCCCAGAAGGGTTTGGGCCTCAAATGGAACACTAACAGACCCACCCCACCACCCAACAACCAAGAGTCAAGAACCCAACCCGAACCATCCCACACCCAGCCACACGAAGACCCCCCAACCCCACACGAGACACCCCCCCAAAATAAACAACGCCCCCACTCACGCAAAGGCAACCCCACGAACATATGCATCAGTAAACCAACCGCAAAAGGCCGTCAGAAAGGTGCACTGCAACCACCACTAGGTTTAACGCATACAACCTCGCAAAAAGCCCAAAACCCGCACAATCCCATAGCCCTCCCTCCGACCAACCCACACACAATACACATAATTAGCAATGGGAATACATAAAGTATTCCGCACCCGACTAGAACCCCCTCTGAAAAGACAAAAACAAAAACCGCAAAAAATCACCCCGAAACCCCGGCCCACAAACCACCTCCACTACATCCTGAAACCAATCAACCAAACCACGCAACCGCTCATAAAAATAAAAGGCATGCACCTGCGATTCAGGTAGCCCACAGTGTACACACTCTGCAGAGGTGTGCATTCCCACCATGCACAGCCTTTCATTCGCTGCTAACAACAAATGCAACATACGAAACAACAGCTCCCGCTGCTGTGGTGCAAAAACTGCCCCTCTCCCAAACGCCGCCCACACCTCCCCCCCCCCAATCCCAACACGGGAACAAGGCCTCCACCCGAGCACGGATACGACAGAACAACACCTGATATACAGCCCTACTCGAAAGAGACTTAAAGCCAGGACTACGGCAGAGAGCCCAAAGAATGTCCACCGCTCAAGAGTATACAGGAGGGGTACACAGAGCCACCTTCCGATAACCCCCAAATCCACCAAGAAACTAAACCGATCTGAGCAATAAAAAACACACAAAGCATTAAGCCCCCACCCAACTTCAACCCCTGTCTCAACGAGACCCAGAACAACGCCCTAGCCTTGGTAAACATGTCAGAAATTCCGACACCACCCTCCTGCACAGCCAACACCAACGTCGAGGAACGAACAGGGTGGTAACGACCACACCACACATGACGATACACCTGATGGTCCAACTCCAGAGCCTTCTGGCGATCTAAAGGGAAGCACTCAGGCATGAACCACACACGCGACAACACTTTACAGGTAACAAGCAACGCCCGCTGATAGATCGTTAACGGGCACGCTGACAACATCCCAATTGCAAGGCCAACACTACGAGAGACCGCACCTCAATTTCCCTCCAAAGAGCGCTCGTAGGAAGCGAACCAGGTGATCTCCAGAACCCGCCAACCCGTTCTCGCACTTTCTTATAGTCAATATTGACTTATTAAATTAGTGCATTTGTGATATACTAATATATTGTGAATATATTAGTTTACCTTGAAAAGCTTCATAGAAAACACCGACCTCACCTAACCTTCTTAGTATGTTAAGACAAGCATCTTATTGCTTCGTAATTACAATTATTACTTAACCTATACCTATAATAGGTTAAGTAATAATTGCAATTAAGAAGCAATAAGTTGTTTATTTTAACATACTAAGAAGGTTAGGTAAGGTCGGTGTTTTCTATGAAGCTTTTCAAGGTAAACTAAAATATTCACAATAAATTAGTATGTCACATATGCGCTTATTTAATAAGTCAATATTGACTATAAGAAAGTGCGAGAACGGGTTGAACCCACAGAGAGAAGACCACTGGAAACCACGACCCCTCCCACACAAGGCGAGAGGCCCACCCACTCACACCCATGATACCAGACTTAGCACGATTAACCAGGGCTCCAGTGGCCAACTCAAACCTCTCATAAACGGCCTGCACAGCTCCGACAGAACCCTCAGAAGCAACGAACAGAACGGTATCATCTGCATAACCCCAGATGGGCAACCGAAGACCAGAAGGCAACCGGGGAGGGACTACCAAGGCACAAGCCTTGACCACCCGAAAGAAAGGCTCCTGAAAGAGCACATAAAGAAGCACAGAAAGGGGGCAACCCTGCCGCACAGAACGGCGAACAGGGAATGGAGCACTCATGAACCCATTGATGCAAACTCGACTACAACAACAAATGTACAACATGCGCACCCAACGAACGAACATAGGCGGAAACCCAAGCCGCTCCAACACACGAAAAACAAAGGTCAGTGACACCCGGTCGAAAGCCTTTGACCAATCGAAACAGAGCATCGCCGCCGACAAGCGAGACTCTGACACGTAGAGAAGTACATCCCTAAACAACGAATTACACTGCATCAAAGAGCGACCAGGAACACCACAAAACTGTTCCGCAGAAACCACAGATGCAACAACACTACGAAATCGACCAGCCAAAACCTTGGACACGATTTTATAGTACACATTTAACAAAGTAATTGGCCGCCAATTCGAGAAGAATCGTAAATTGCCCGGCTTCGGGAGCAACCGCATGATCCCATCACACTGGGACACAGGCAGAACGCACCCCCGAAGACAAGACCACACCACCTCCAAGAAAACACTCCCCAGCACATCCCAAAAAGTAAAATTCCACAGGAAGGCCATCCGAGCCCGGCACCTTCCCGGAACAAAAATACTGGACCGCACCTAAGAGTTCCTCCAATGAAACATCCCTCACTAAACGATCACAATCCGCAGCAGACAACCCCGGAACGCACTGACTCAAGAAGACATCCACAAGCGCGTCGTACCCCGCCACCTCCCCATAGAGCACCTCCAACTCCTCCCGAACATAATGCACCACCCTACCGGTGTCGGAAACGACGGTCCCATCCGGCCGCAGAAGGCCCTGAAAAAGGACAGAATCACGCGCAGCATTGACCTTACCAAAGAGAAAGGAAGAAAAACGTTCCCCATCGACACTCACTCACACGAACCCCTACAGCCCACTCACCACGCAAACCACAGATACGCTCCTTACACTCCCCAATATTCCCAAAACAATCAACCCAGCATTCAGCCGCACATACAACCGCAAAAGCCGCACCTGCAGCAACCGCAGCAACCCAAAACCTCCCAGCAGCCTCTCGCTTGGCAACCATCCGAAAAAACGACCGACACTGCACCTAACTCCACTCCCACCAATCCAAAAGAGTAGGAAACTCAGGCCGCCGGGCAAGAACCCCGACCCACCAGACACGAAACTGCCCACAGACACTCGGACTGTGCAGCAAACCACAATTTAGTTTCCACCACCCCGCACCTACTCGCACCTGACTGCGTACACCAACCCTGACCACCACCAAACAATGCGCCAAGAAGGCCACCTGGACAGTGTGGAAATAAAAAACGGGACACTCCCCACCAGTAACATAAGCCCTATCAATCCAACAACATGCCCCATGCGCAGAAAAAGTAAATTCCATTGCACCGCCACAAAGCACAACAGCATCCCGGAATCGGAAAGAGCGCACCACCTCCAGCAGCGCACCCGAAACATTAGGCGGGTGGGCGCTATTACCGTCCCGTGCAGTCGTCACACAATTGAAATCCCCCCCCAAAAATCATACCCAGCATATCATGACGCAGGAAGGGGAGAAGCCCTACCCTAAAAAACTCTTCCCGCTCCTGGCGACGTGTCGCCCCCGAGGGGGCGTACACCGTCAGGAATGGAGTCACGACCCCCAAAAACTCCACCCCGAACAAACCCCTCCATCTTCATCCATCTCCGTGTGAAGCACAGATGATGGATGGTAGGATATGGAGGTTCTACTAGAAAATAACATAAACGTCCCCCAAAGGGCGTTCTCGGCTGATTCAGCACAATATCATAATGAGCACACAAACCCTAAAGCACAGACACATCCCTAACATTATGCTCCTGTATTAGAGCCACATCCACACGCTGCTCTTAGAGAATATCCAACAGGCCAAACTGGACCTCAAGATCATTCAAATGTAACACTGTAAAAGTGTTTGGTTTAGTTTAATACATACATAGAGTACATGAGTCACAGACAAGGATCTGAGAGGCGCCAGTTTGTCGGCCTGAGATCTCACACCTCAAAGCGTTAATGACCTCAAGTGACCTGAGGTCAGATCATGAGAATTTCACCTTGCTTCCGCTAAGCTGATAATTGTAGTCTGGTAGCCTTCAAACATGCCGACGTTTAAGGAGTGGCTTGGTAGTGCCGGAGGCTATCTACTTGTGGGCGGAGTTAGTACTAGGGTTCCCAATATATACTGAGGGAGCATAGGAGCATGAAGCATTAACAGACAGAACGGCAGTCAGGAGAGCAGAGCAGACGGCCCTAGCAGGGAGGCTGTCAGCCGGCAGGGCGGGAGTCTCCGTCAACTACCGACCCCCCCCCCCCTCTCTATTCAACTTAGACTCAGTCCTCGGTGAGTGAACATTTAGGTGACTTGGTCGTGTTTTACAAGTGTTGTGTGATGATCAGGGGCAGTCAAGTTGTAGTGTTCTCAGATTCTTGGAGGATGACTCACTTTGAATATTAATCGTTAACATTTTAATTGGATTGCTTAAGTTATGATACTTATCATGAAAAATATAATTGTTGAATTTATTATTTAAATGGTCTTTCACTGTGTTCCTTAGAGTTTTGAGTGGAGGTGAGAAAGCCTCTGTGATTACTGGTTTCATGATTTAATGAGTACATGTTTGGAGTTGATACATGGTAATAACATCTTTTGAGAATATTTTGATACAGACAAGTTCCATTCCTTGTCTTGTATGTAATGATCATGAATGGATGGTGGCAGCATTTCGTCTTCTACTATCTACTTCTATTATCTACCTTCTACTTCTACTATCTACTCTTCTACTTCTACCTATCTATACCTCTCCCTCCACCCCTCTCTGAACTCTCACTTTCAACTAATGACCCTCCTCGCTCCTCCCACCTCTCTACCTCTCACCCCAAACCCTCACTAATTACTTCACTATTCATTTCTTTTCGGCCTATTAGGCAAATTTGGCCTTGCATAATAGGCCGAGAAGTGCATTCTGGCTACTAGGTACGATTTATATATATATATATATATATATATATATATATATATATATATATATATATATATATATATATATATATATATATATATATATATATATATATATATATATATATGACAATGTCAGACCACGAAGGAAAAATGAAACAGGAAATTTCCTTAAGTACTTTCGTATATTAAATACATCTTCAGAAGGTGAAGGTCACCTTCTGAAGATGTATTTAATATACGAAAGTACTTAAGGAAATTTCCTGTTTCATTTTTCCTTCGTGGTCTGACATTGTCACATTCTTAATCACGTGTTTATTTTCGTGATATACACACACACACATATATATATATATATATATATATATATATATATATATATATATATATATATATATATATATATATATATATATATATGTCGTACCTAGTAGCCAGAACGCACTTCTCAGCCTACTATGCAAGGCCCGATTTGCCTAATAAGCCAAGTTTTCATGAATTAGTTGTTTTTCGACTACCTAACCTAACCTAACTTTTTCGGCTACCTAACCTAACCTAACCTATAAAGATAGGTTAGGTTAGGTTAGGTAGGGTTGGTTAGGTTCGGTCATATATCTACGTTAATTTTAACTCCAATAAAAAAAAATTACCTCATACATAATGAAATGGGTAGCTTTATCATTTCATAAGAAAAAAAATTGAGAAAACATATTAATTCAGGAAAACTTGGCTTATTAGGCAAATCGAGCCTTGCATAGTAGGCTGAGAAGAGCATTCTGGCTACTAGGTACGACATATATATATATATATATATATATACATTGTTTGTCAATATATATATATATATATATATATATATATATATATATTTATTTATATATATATATATATATATATATATATATATATATATATATATATATATATATATATATATATATATATATATATATATATATGCCTGTACCTACCTCCTCATCACAATCGACTTGAGAATGGTCCAGGACAGACCGAAACGTCGTCGTCCCTTCAATTTC
Organism: Procambarus clarkii; assembly: GCF_040958095.1. NCBI lineage: Eukaryota > Metazoa > Arthropoda > Malacostraca > Decapoda > Cambaridae > Procambarus > Procambarus clarkii. The sequence continues at coordinate 22,538,094 of NC_091177.1, forward strand.
TAGTGTGTGGTCTGGTCAACATATATATATATATATATATATATATATATATATATATATATATATATATATATATATATATATATATATATATATATATATATATATATATATATATATATGTCGTACCTAGTAGCCAGAACTCACTTCTCAGCCTACTATGCAAGGCCCGATATGCCTAATAAGACAAGTTTTCATAAATTAATTGTTTTTCGACTACCTAACATACCTAACCTAACCTAACCTAACTTTTTCGGCTATCTAACGTAACCTAACCTGTAAAGATAGGTTAGGTTAGGTTAGGTAGGGTTGGTTAGGTTCGGTCATATATCTACGTTAATTTTAACTCCAATAAAATTTTTTTTATCTCATACATAATGAAATGGGTAGCTTTATCATTTCATAAGAAAAAAAATTGAGAAAATATATTAATTCAGGAAAACTTGGCTTATTAGGCAAATCGGGCCTTGCATAGTTGGCTGAGAAGTGAGTTCTGGCTACTAGGTACGACATATATATATATATATATATATATATATGCAAACAAGCCTGAATGGTCCCCAGGACTATATACAACTGAAAACTCACACCCCAGAAGTGACTCGAACCCATACTCCCACAACTGGTATGTACAGGGACGCCTTAATCCGCTTGACCATCACGACCGGACATAAGGAAGTGATAGCCGAGGCTATATGAACCACTTCCCCGCCGGCACTCGGATGGTAATCTTGGGCATAGCATTTTATCAAATCACCTCATTCTTTGGGGCACACGTGAGGAACACAAATGCAAACAAGCCTGAATGGTCCCCAGGACTATATACAACTGAAAACTCACACCCCAGAAGTGACTCGAACCCATACTCGAACCCATGTGGGAGTATGGGTTCGAGTCACTTCTGGGGTGTGAGTTTTCAGTTGTATATAGTCCTGGGGACCATTCAGGCTTGTTTGCATTTGTGTTCCTCACGTGTGCCCCAAAGAATGAGGTGATTTGATAAAATGCTATGCCCAAGATTACCATCCGAGTGCCGGCGGGGAAGTGGTTCATATAGCCTCGGCTATCACTTCCTTATGTCCGGTCGTGATGGTCAAGCGGATTAAGGCGTCCCTGTACATACCAGTTGTGGGAGTATGGGTTCGAGTCACTTCTGGGGTGTGAGTTTTCAGTTGTATATAGTCCTGGGGACCATTCAGGCTTGTTTGCATTTGTGTTCCTCACGTGTGCCCCAAAGAATGAGGTGATTTGATAAAATGCTATGCCCAAGATTACCATCCGAGTGCCGGCGGGGAAGTGGTTCATATAGCCTCGGCTATCACTTCCTTATGTCCGGTCGTGATGGTCAAGCGGATTAAGGCGTCCCTGTACATACCAGTTGTGGGAGTATGGGTTCGAGTCACTTCTGGGGTGTGAGTTTTCAGTTGTATATAGTCCTGGGGACCATTCAGGCTTGTTTGCATTTGTGTTCCTCACGTGTGCCCCAAAGAATGAGGTGATTTGATAAAATGCTATGCCCAAGATTACCATCCGAGTGCCGGCGGGGAAGTGGTTCATATAGCCTCGGCTATCACTTCCTTATGTCCGGTCGTGATGGTCAAGCGGATTAAGGCGTCCCTGTACATACCAGTTGTGGGAGTATGGGTTCGAGTCACTTCTGGGGTGTGAGTTTTCAGTTATATATATATATATATATATATATATATATATATATATATATATATATATATATATATATATATATATATATGCAATTGACGATCACATAACACTGATAATTTTATGCGGAAAATCCACAGAGAAATATGAAATGAGGTGAACGTTTCGGCTTTGTTAAAGCCTTTGTCAACACCAGACTGACTAAGGAGAAGGGAAGGGGGAGGATATATAGGCCGACACCTGACCCAACCCATCCCTAGGGAAGGAATTAACCAAAAACAGGTATAGCTTAGCTTAGAATGGTCAAAGAGGATTAAGCGGTCAGAGAATAAGGATGAAAGATTAAAGAAAAGCCTCATGAAAACACAATATATGAATATACAATTATAATGAGACATTGTAAGCCACTCTATCAGAGTTGTTTCTTAAACTGTTGTGCAATATTATAACTGAAAAATGTTCCTCACGTAGAAATTCTAACAGATCATCAACAGGAACTTTAGTGAATAAAGAGGTCACATCGAAACTTATAAGTTTAAAATCAAAATTTAAATTCAGTGTGGATAGCTTATTAACTAAGTCCACATTGTTTGTCAAGTGTGAGTTGGAAATAGAACCAACTATAGGGGACAAAACTTTGACTAACCACTTAGAGAGTTTATAAGCCGCCGAACCAATTGAACTAATAATCGGCCTTGCCGGATTATATGGCTTATGAGTTTTTATAAGACCATACATGTAAGGAAGAGAGGGGGATCGACTTGTTAGCCTAGATATCAACTCTTTATCGCCTTTACACACAGTTTTAAGAGTTTTGTTAAAATGTGCAATCACTTTTTCAGTAGGATCTCTGTTAACCAATAGATAAGTATCCCTGTCTTCCAAGAGTAACTCCATTTTTCGGACATAGTCATCTTTATTCATAATAACTACTGCATTTGACTTATCAGCCTTGGTAATATGTAATGAACTATCTTTTTTGAGATTTTTGAACGCATGAACAAATCGACTTGGACAATTAGGAACAGGATTGTTAAGTAAAACGCCATACATCATACCTTTGCACACATTAATATCTTCAACTGAGACATTGCTATACTTTTCAAGATTGCTGAAACCTTTGGCAATATCTACATAATTGACTGTTCCGTTAGATGTGGCAAAACTCAGGCCATATCCTAATGCAGTAATCGTGTCATTATCAAGCTGTCTATCCGAGAGGTTTATAACAAAATCCCGGTTGGAGTGTTTATTCCAGTCACTTTGTTGAATAAGTTTCTTTAATTTGAAATCAAGTTTAGTACTCACCTTTCTGCAGGCAGACCTCAAAGTAGTATAACAGTAATCCATCATACAACGGTTCCACTCAGGCGGAAAGGCTTGGAGAAAAGCCTACTTACAGTTATTCACAACTTTAAAACATTCACGAACTTCAAATTTAAATAAATCGATGTTTTTCATAAGCACTATGCGGGGTATCTCATCAAACGGCTGATCTGACAATTTAAGAACGCTGTTGGGTAATAATGAACGGGGAAGTTCACTGAGGCATTTTCGAAGAAAACGAAGACGAATTTTTAAGGAATGAGATTTCACTAAAGCAGAACGAAGTTTAGTAACAAAAGGTTTAAGGGAAGGGTAGAGAGAGGAGAAGGCAAGAAACTGGCACGTGGTATCCATTGATGCAATTGACGATCACAAAACACTGATCATTTTATGCGGAAAATCCACAGAGAAATATGAAATGAGGTGAACGTTTCGGCTTTGTTAAAGCCTTTGTCAACACCAGACTGACTAAGGAGAAGGGAAGGGGGAGGATATATAGGCCGACACCTGACCCAACCCATCCCTAGGGAAGGAATTAACCAAAAACAGGTATAGCTTAGCTTAGAATGGTCAAAGAGGATTAAGCGGTCAGAGAATAAGGATGAAAGAATAAAGAAAAGCCTCATGAACACACAATATATGAATATACAATTATAATGAGACATTGTAAGCCACTCTATCAGAGTTGTTTCTTAAACTGTTGTGCAATATTATAACTGAAAAATGGATCAAGTTTATACATACCAGTACTAACATTAAGAAGATTTGGACACTGACTGATTAGCGCAGACTCAATCAAATTCCGTTCCACGAAATCCCCACAATTGGTAATGCTTTTTGCCCCATTCCAGTTAATATTGTGATCGCATAAACTCGTATGTAGATACAATGCATTAGACGTTTGGGCAGTTCTAATACTATAAGCATGTTGTGACAACCGCAATTGTAAGGACTTTCCTGTTTGTCCAAGGTACACAGAATCACAATCATTGCAGGGAATCGAATACACACAACCTGCTGTATCAGGGGAGTTTTTTATTAAATTGGATTTGATCGTACTATTAGTGAACACCAAATTTATATTAAGTTTCTTAAAAATCAGAGACAATTTTTCAAGTCCACTCGCATAAGGAACCACCAATGAGTTAATAATTTTTGGTTTCGCCTTAGGGACGTGATTATAAAACGTACGCTTGGCTTGTACAAACGAGAAATCCAAAAACCTCTTAGGATATTGTAAACTCTTCCCAATTTCATATATTTTAGCAATCTCTTCATCAAAAAACTCAGGGCTGCAAACCCTCAAAGCTCTTAGAAACATTCCTGAAAATACTGCCTGTTTAACCTTACTATGATGATTCGAATAAAAATGAACATACGACCCCACGTTGGTAGGTTTCCTATACACATTAAATTTGAACTTTCTAGTGACTCTATGAATCATAATGTCCAAAAACAGAAGAGTACCATTCTCCTCAGTCTCACAAGTGAATTTTTTGAAGGTACCAAAGAATTGAGTTCATTAAGAAAAACTATCTGGTCTTTGTTGCACGGCCATAAGCACAAAATATCATCAACATACCTAAACCAAACTACATTAGCCGGGATAATCCTGGATAAGATTTTTGTTTCAAAGAATTCCATATACAAATTGCTTAAAACTGGGGACAGGGGATTGCCCATCGCCATATCAAATGTTTGTTTGAAAAATTTTCCATTAAAACTAAAATAATTGTCTTTTATACACAATTTGATAAGTTCCAATACTTTATTGGTCTGCAAGCTCAAATTATATTTAGGCAGTTCCTCACGTAGAAATTCTAACAGATCATCAACAGGAACTTTAGTAAATAAAGAGGTCACATCGAAACTTACTGAAGACCCTGTCTTCGATGGTTCCCATATAAAAATTAGCAAATAAAACTCCTAAGGGGGAGCCCATTGCTACTCCGTCTATTTGTAAATACATGTATCCTTGTGGACTGATGAAAGGGGCTTCCTTTGTACATGCTTCGAGAAGACTTTTCAAGTGTGGCTCAGGTATGTCTAATTTGGGGGTGCTCTCGTCTCTGTATACTCTGTCCAGTATCATTCCTATGGTTGTGTCGACTGGGACGTTGGTAAATAGGGATTCAACGTCCAGGGAAGCGATGATTCCATCGGGCTAGGTAGATTTGATCAATTCTAGGAAATCTGCTGATGATTGTAGACTAAACTTACTTGGAGTGTATGGAGTTAGGAGTTCATTGAGTTTCTTTGCCAAATACCAAACCCAACTTATCACCTGGCAAAGAAACTCAATGAACTCCTAACTCCATACGCTAATTTTTATATGGGAACCATCGAAGACAGGGTCTTCAGTAGCAGACAAAAACCAACTGTATACTGCCGTTATGTAGATGACATATTCGTAATAGTAAAAGACTCAGATGAACTAATTGACCTAAAAAGACACCTAGAGAGAGAGTCAGTACTCCGATTTACACCTTCTTCACCTTAAAAGTACGAAAATGAGTTTTGGAGAACTCCTATTTCAATTAAGCCTTGATGCTAAGAAAATAGTTAGAGGGATAGAAGCCCTAAACCAGAAAATAATATATATATATATATATATATATATATATATATATATATATATATATATATATATATATATATATATATTTATATATATATATATATATATATATATATATATATATATATATATATATATATATATATGTCGTACCTAGTAGCCAGAACGCACTTCTCAGCCTACTATACAAGGTTCGATTTGCCTAATAAGCCAAGTTTTCATGAATTAATTGTTTTTCGACTACCTAACCTACCTAACCTAACCTAACCTAACTTTTTCGGCTACCTAACCTAACCTAACCTATAAAGATAGGTTAGGTTAGGTAGGGTTGGTTAGGTTCGGTCATATATATACATTAATTTGAACTCCAATAAAAAAAAATTGACCTCATACATAATGAAATGGGTAGTTTTATCATTTCATGCCGGCTTTGGGCTGATTGGTCAAGACAAAGTAAGGGAGGAGGTATGGGTATTTGAGTTTCCCTGCCCGCCAGGGAGTGAGTTTGAATTGGGCGGCAAGCAGAGGAAGAAGTGGCTGGTGGCAGGCCGGCCACCTCCACCCCCCCCCCCCCCGTTAATCGCTTCTGTCGTCCAAATTACTCATTGAGTATGGCACTCCTGCCATCAGGGGTTGTGTCTAGGCCCAAATTTCCGTGAAATTGGGGCCGATGTGACAAACTAAGAGGCAGTTGCAGTGTTAACCCATGAGGCAGATGGCAGAGCCTCATGGTGTATCAGATTGATCCCTCATCCCTCGGGTCTGAGCATCCTGTCTAGTGGCAATGGACAATTGGTGTTGGGCAGTGTAAGTGTGTGTGATATTACAGGCCCCTGTTGGATTTTTGTATTCCGCCAGGCTGCGTCAGTGTGGGGACGCCGCCGGCCATTGTCACCCCAGTGTACAGCAAGGCAGGCTCTGGTTTGATGGGGTTGTTAGTGATTCCCCATCCGCGTGTGTACTCCTGTGGGCGGCAGCCTGCCAGCCCGAGGCACCCATGTGCGCGGCCACCCCAGGCCGCCCGCGGCCACCCACCTTGGCCATCTGCTCGGGGGGGGGGGCCACCCACCCAGGCCATCTGCGCGGCCAAACCCCACCCCACCCCGCACACCAGCTCAGCCGGGTGGGGTGCTATGACGTCATGCGCTACCCGTGGCCACCCCCAGGCCACCCAGCTGCTCGGCCCGCGCGCCGGCTACTACCACCCCCCCCCCCCTCTCTCAGCTCGGGAGGGGCACTGTGGGCCACGCGGTGGCCACATGCCTTGGCCACTTTCCCGGGACAGCCTAGGGCCACATCTTGTCGATGCATGAGGAGCAAGCAAGCTAAGTGTTGACAGCTAGTGTGGTAGTGACCTGGGAAGTGAGTAAAAAAAAAATAAGGAAAGACATGAGTACTATTATCATTGTTTACAGTGTGATGAGTACCGGTGGAAATTCCCGGTAAGAGTTGTCTCAGAGCCTCGCCAGGCTAGAGAAGCAACTGAGTGACAGCTGTCAGTAGGGTCCAGGTGATTGGTAGGGCGGTACCTGGAAATAGATGTTATATACGGGACCACTCTGTAGTATCATAATGTATATATAGTAGACTGACTAGAGTATGTAACCGGTCAGTGTAGAGATTTACCATATAAGTGATCCAGCCTGTCGATTCTATATAATCGTTCAGACTGGATTAATGCCATAGAGTACTGTAAATTATAATCATTAGAGGTAGGCAGGCCAGGTTGCAGGGATGTCAGTGGGTACCCCTGAGGTCTGTGTAGTTAGTGTTACATTTACCTGATGATATAATTTTCATTGATTATGTGAATGCCATTTCTATGTGTTCATTTGCATGCTTTATGTACTGTGTTGTGTGGTGAGTCAGTAGATGTGATTGCTGACTGATTGCCTAATGATGTCATTAGCATGTGGGGTATGCTGACGGCATCACTATGTTGCAGGTTTGTGCAGTATTGTTACCAGTTTATACGATATTATTGCCCCAGGAACTGTGTTGAGGGTTTAAGGGACCTCTAGGATTATTCAGGGGAATTCACAGTACTTAATGAGAGCAGGCAATTGATGGGTTAATTGTCTTGCTGAGGTAAGTGTGTGTTCACAGTAGTCCTTTGCAACGGTTGCAAGAAAAAGAGGGGGGGCAGTAATATTGGTATACTCTTGTGTGTTACACAAGCGTGTGTCATTATTGTGTGGGCACAGTAATTAGCGAGTTGCAGTAGCCGCAACCATATGTGGGCAGTGCATTTGTATTGTTGCATGCCATTGTAGTGTGACCTATGTAACATTGGGGTTACCTTGTTTCTTTAAGTTGTGTTGAGGACTTAAGGATTCAGTGAGTTAATAATTGGGGAATTATCTGGATAAGGGGTGCACACTTATTGTGGAGTGAGTGAGGGCTGTTATGAGAGAACAGTGTTGAGCTTGAGTGAGATACGTCTCGGGAGCAATTAATTGTCCGTGTGACAACTAATTGACCACTCTAGCTATTTATGTAATTAGCCTTCTCATCATGAATTCACGTAGTGGGAGAGGATCTGTCAGAGGCTGTCAGTATTTGTGTTAACATAATTTGCTCGAGACTAATTACCTTTCAGGGGTATAGCAATTAGTGGCTAAGGTTAATTAGTGAAGTAATTAACACTGGAGAGCTCCGATGACTCGGTAAAGCGAGGTCATGGAGCTAGCATAAATCGTTGTATTAATCATATCCTGTCTGAGGACAGTGCATTAGTGGCACATCTTGTTAATTAGGGTAATTAACTCCTTTCCCGTAAATTCACAGTGTTTGATGAGACCTGCTTAGGCAGTGCGGAGTGAGACGTATTTATGGCTGATTAATTATCGGTCCTGGTGACAGTTAATTAATTGCTCAGAATTAATTAGGGTAATTAACACTCACTAGTAAATTTGGGACACAGACTGTTGAGAAGCTACCAAGTTAGGGTAGGCTTAGTTAACGTAACTCATTGGGGATGTAATTAGTGGTCTGTTTGACCTTAATTGGGAATTACTCACTGAATACTTGCGAGGAGTCAAGTGTGAAATATAAGTTTGAGTTATTGTTAACAAGAGAGACAAGTGTTAATGATTAATGTAGAGCATCATCATGTTGTTGTCTAGTGTGAGACAATTGTTTGTGATTACCGTTGTACTTTGTTGCTGACTGCTGCGATCAGCCAATTAACGTAATTAATCACTTAAGGCAATTTCTTTTGGTTGTCGTCTGGTGACGAGAGTAGAGTAATCTAGGGATTTGTGGAGCTGTGTTCCAGAATCCCGCCTTGCCTGTCTTTGTTACTGTTTACAACAGTGCAACTTCTTGTAGGGAATTGCAAAGAGAGTTCACACTGGGTTGTGATAGGGGGGAGTCACTGTTGGACTACCCGCCTAGTTACGTGGGCCTCTCCTGGGGGGCGGGAGGACCCCTAAGCTTGTGATTATAGTAGCTGTCAGGGAAACCGAGACACTATTGATTGCCTGCTTGTGTCTTCAGTGGATATCCTTCATTTGTTCAGTTAGTTCATGTTGTCAGCCCTAAGTGTCAGCAAGATGGAGCCTGCTGTCACTTCTCGAGGGGCTATTGAATAGCTGTGTTGCAAATGCCACTTGATGTACAATAACGTAACCATTCACTGTGGTGTAACTTAATCTGTGATATTTTTTTCTTTGATTTGCAATATTGTGTCATCAGTGGGCACACCTGTGTTCAGGTTAGTTCAGTATGCAGCCTCACAGCAAGGGTTGCTATTTAGCTGTTTGTTATCGTGCCACTGGATGGACATTAACGTAACGTAAACTCGGTAATGTAGTAGTTAGTCTCTTGTTATTAATAAATTGTTATGTTATAGAAAACGGTCTTTGATGTCAACCCTTCAACCATATTATTCCACCATATTTCTGCATATTATTAAATGTTGATTGTGATCTTGAGATGACGGCTGTTCTTGGGAAATCGAATTCCAGTTCATAGTGCCACATCAAATATAGATATTTGATTGTGAGAACCCGTCGGTTACCCTTTATTAGTTTTAACGTCCTGTTTAACTAGGAGCCAGCGGACTATTGTGGACAGGTTTTCACCTCTAGTGGTGGAGGCCTGGCGGTTGGTTTGCTCCCGCTTTTCCTTTTTCTATTGGACTCATGCTTAACTGCCGTGAGCAGACTTTAAACTTGTAGTCCACCTCCTAAGGGAGGTAGGCGTAGAAAAAAATCTCACACTCACTGGGACTATTCCCTCCCGGGTGGCAGTGTGTGGCTTCTACGTGCGGGTATTCTAACAGGGCCAGACTCGCTCCTGCTTCAGGTTGTGGTGAGGAAGGTAACTTCGCTGCTGTTTGCCGTGCTTCTCATACGGAGGACCCGTCTGTGTTCTGTGAGGAAGATTTTCCGCGCTTGCCGGGGAGTGGGCCGTCCCCGAATGGTCAGAGCTCTGTGGATGTGCCTGGTGGAGTGTCTTCACCTGACGTACCTGCCTCTTCGTCTACTCCCATCTTGTCTGCTTTGCCGGTTGGCTCTGAGGGCCTGGAGGTTCCTGCTCCCTGTACTCAGCTGGCGGAGGTACATCGAAATCCGTGAGAGTCCGTGGCTTTGGTCGATGTTGGTGTGTAGATAGGGTGTGACCCTTGTGCTGGGGACGGTGTACTTCCCGGGGCTGGGGGTGGTGTGGGCCTCGTGACTCCTGCCTGTGCGCCCAGCAGTGTTCTTGAGGCTGGTGCGGTGGAGCACCCGTCTGCTGTTGCTGGTGATGTGCCTTCCATGGAATCGTTGAGTTCTTCTGCCCCTTGTCAAAAGCGAGCTCCGAAGGATCGGTCGCGCAGTAGGGGCCCCCTGGGAAGAGGATCGTGGCTTCTTTTTTTTTTTTTGGCGGGCGTTCCTCCCTCCGTTCCTCCTCCTCCGTCGGCCTAGGGGTCTGGCGTTGTGGGAGGTGGTGCTGCCGACGTGGGTTCCAGGAGGCGGGGGACGAGGGGGCAGAGTGGATGGAGGTTCAGTGCGATTCGTCGCATGGTGTTAGCCCCTTGAAGCTTCAGAAGTGTCCTCGTCCGCCTGTCAATGTGTGGTTGTCATCTGGGGTGCAGCGGGTGGTTGCGCCTGGTGTTGCAGATGCGGCTCCCGCGGGGGGTGTCGGTGTTCCCCCTGGGGGACGCTTGGGATTGAGGTGTCCTGAGGTTCTTCCGCTGGCGTCCTCTGTAGTATGTGCGTCATTAAACGTCCGGGGTTTAGATGATCTTGTGGTCCAACTGGGCCTGTTGGATGTTCTGCAGGAGCAGCGTATGGATAGTGCTCTGATACAGGAGCATAATGTTAGGGATGTGTCTGTGCTTTAGGGTTTGTGTGCTCATTATGATATTGTGCTGAATCCGCCGAGGACGTCCTTTGGGGGGGGGGGGACGCTTATGTTATTTTCTAGGAGAGCCTCCATATTCGTACTTCACACGGAGTTGGATGAGGATGGGCGGATGTTGTTTGTTCGGAGTGGAGATTCTTGGGTTCGTGATTCTGTTCCTGACGGTGTACGCCTCCTCAGGGGCGACACGTCACAAGGAGCGGGAAGAGTTTTTTGGGGTGGGGCTTCTCCCCTTCCTGCGTCATGATATGCTGGGTATGATTTTTGGGAGGGATTTGAATTGTGTGACGAGTCCGCAGGACGGTAATAGCGCCCACCCGCATAATGTTTCAGGTGCGCTACTGGAGGTTGTGCACTATTGCAGATTCCAGGATGCTGCTGTGCTCTGTGGTGGCGCAATGGAACTTACTTTTTCTGCGTGTGGGGCATGTTCTTGGATTCATAGGGTTTATGTTACTGGTGGGAGTATTCCGTGTTTAATTTCCGCACTGTCCTGGTGGCCTTCTTGGACCATTGTTTGGTGATGGCCCAGGTTGGTGAACGCAGTCAGGTGCGAGTAGGTGCAGAGTAGTGGAAACAAAATTGTGGTTTGCTGTGCAGTCCGCGTGTTTGTGGGCAGTTTCGGGTCTGGTGGGTCGGGGTTCTTGCCCAGCAGCCTGAGTTTCCTTCTCTTTTGGATTGGTGGGAGTGGAGTAAGGTGCAGTGTCGGTCGTTTTTTCGGATGGTTGCCATGCGGGAGGCTGCTTGGAGGTTTGGGTTGCTGCGGTTGCTGCAGGCGCGGCTTTCACAGTTGTATGTGTAGCTGAATGCTGGGGTAGATTCTTTTGGGGATATTGCGGAGTGTAAGGAAAGTATCTGTGGTTTGCATGGTGAGTGGGCTGAAGGGGTTCGTGTGCGTGCTCGTGTGAGTGAGCGTGTCGATGGGGAACGTCTTTCTTCCTTTCTCTTGGGTAAGGTCAAGGTTGTGTGTGATTCTGTCCTTATACAGGCCCTTCTACGGCCGGTTGGGACCGTCTTTTCCGACACCGATGGGGTGGTGCATTATGTTCGGCAGGAGTTGGAGGTGCTCTATGGGGAGGTGGCGGGGTACGACGCGCTTGTGGATGTCTTCTTGAGTCGGTACGTTCCGGGGTTATCTGCTGCGGATTGTGATCGTTTAGTGAGGGATGTTTCCTTGGAGGAGCTCTTAGGTGTGGTCCAGTCGTTTCATTCCGGGAAGGTGCCGGGCTCGGATGGCCTTCCTGTGGAGTTTTACTTTTTGGGATGTGCTGGGGGGTGATTTCTTGGAGGTGGTGTGGTCTTGTCTTCGGGAGTGCGTTCTGCCAGTGTCCCAGTGTGATGGGATCGTGTGGTTGCTCCCGAAGCCGGGCGAATTGCGATTCTTCTCGAAATTATTCTTCTCGAATAATTCTTCTTCTTCTTATCTACCAAGTGATGTCGGGGTGTTGTTGCATCTGTGATTTCTGCGGAACAGTTTTGTGGTGTTCCGGGTCACTCTTTGGTGCAGTGTAATTCGTTGTTTAGGGATGTACTTCTCTACATGTCTCGCTTGCTTGAGTCTCGCTTGCCAGTGGCGATGCACTCTTTGGATTCGTCGAAGGCTTTCGACCAGGTGTCGTTGGCCTTTGTTTTTCATGTGTTGGAGCGGCTTGGGTTTCCGCCTTTGTTCGTTCATTTGGTGTCATGTTGCAGCCGCTCGTTGTTGTAGTCGAGTTTGTATCAATGGGTTCTTGAGTGCTCCATTCCCTGTTTGCCGTTCTGTGCGACAGGGTTTCCCCCTTTCTATGCTTCTTTATGTGCTCTTTCAGTAGCCTTTCTTTCGGGTGGTCAAGGTTTGTGCCTTGGTAGCCCCTCCCCGGTTGCCTTCTGGTCCTCGGTTGCCCATCTGTGGTTATGCAGATAATACCGTTCTGTTCGTTGCTTCTGAGGGTTCTGTCGGAGCTGTGCAGGCCGTTGTTGAGAGGTTTGAGTTGGCCACTGGAGCCCTGGTTAATCGTGCTAAGTCTGATATCATGGATGTGGGTGGGTGGGTCTCTCGCCTTGTGTGGGAGGGGTCGTGGTTTCCAGTGGTCTCCTCTCTGCGGGTTCTGGGGATCACCTGGTTCGCTTCCTACGAGCGCTGTTTGGAGTGAAATTGGGGGTACGGACTCTCGTAGTGTTGGCCTTGCAATTGGGATGTTGTCAGCGTACCCGTTGACGATCTATCAGCGCGCGTTGCTTGTTACCTGTAAAGTGTTGTCGCGTGTGTGGTTCGTGGCTGGGTGCTTTCCTTTACATCGCCGGAAGGCTCTGGAGTTGGACCATCAGGTGTATCGGTATGTGTGGTGTGGTCGATACCACCCGGTTCGTCGCTCGACGTTGGTGTTGGCTGTGCGTGAGGATGGTGTCGGTATTCCTGACGAGTTTACCAAGGCTTGGGCGTTGTTCTGGGTCTCGTTGAGACAGGGGTTGGAGTTGGCAGGGGTTGGAGTTTGAGGGCTTAATGCTTTGTGTGTTTTTTATTGCTCAGTTTGGTTTAGTTTCTTGGTGGAATTGGGGGTTGTCGGGAGGTGGCTCTGTGTACCCCTCCTGTATACTCTTGGGCGGTGGACATTCTTCGGGCTCTCTGCCGTAGTCCTGGCTTTATGTCTCTTTCGAGTAGGGCTGTATATGAGGTGTTGTTCTGTCGTATCCGTGCTCGGGTGGAGGCCTTGTTCTCGTGTTGGGATTGAGTGGGAGGTGTGGGCGGCTTTAGAGGGGGGGGGCGGTTTTTGGCGCCACAGCAGAGGGAGTAGTTGTTTCGTATGTTGCATTTGTTGATAGCGACGAATGAAAGGCTGTGCTTGCTGGGATTGCGCACCTCTGCAGAGTGTGTGCAATGTGGGTTCCTATAATCGCAGGTGCATGTCTTTTATTTTTATGGGCGGTTGCGTGGTTTGGTTGATTGGTTTCGGGATGTGTTAGAGGTGGTTTGTGGGCCGGGGTTTCCGGGTGATTTTTTGCAGTTTTTGTTTTTGTCCTTTCTGATGGTTTCTAGTGTGGTGTGGAATACTTTATGTATTCTCATTGCTGACTATATGTATTGTGTGTGGCTGGTCAGAGGGAGGGTTATGGGATTGCGCTGGTTTTGGGCTTTTTGCGAGGTTGCATGCGATACACATGGTGGTGGTTACAACGCACCTTTCTGGCGGCCTTTTGCGATTGGTTTACTGATGCATTTGTTCGTGGGGTTGCCTTTGCGTGAGTGGGGGCGTTGTTTATTTGGGGGGAGGGGGTCTCGTGTGGGGTTGGGGAGTCTTCATGTAGCAGGGTGTGGGATGGTTCGGGTTGGGTTCTTTATTCTTGGTTGTGGGCTGGTGGGGTGGGTCTGTTATGGTTCCATTTAAGACCCCGGCCCTTCCGGGGGTCTCCTCGGCGAAGCCTGGGCGAGGTGAGTGTGTTTTGTTTCTGTTGTGGCTGGTCCTGTGCTTGTGTGTTTGGTGTGAGTGTGTTTTCTTTCCTGGCTCCTGCGTGGGCTTCTGCTTGGCTGGATGTGTTTTGGTGTGGTATGCCTTGTGCAGGCGATGAGCCACAATAACGTGGCTGAAGTATGTTGACCAGACCACACACTAGAAGTTGAAGGGACGACGACGTTTCGGTCCGTCCTGGACCATTCTCAAGTCGATTGTGATGAGGAGGTAGAGACAGGCAATAAATAGGCAAGAGAGAGCTGAGGAGGAAAGTAAGGTGTAGGGGATAGTAGTAATAATGAGAACTGCAGAGGGCCTATTGCAGTTCTGCAAACGTCATCGTCCCTTTAACTTCTAGTGTGTGGTCCGGTCAACGTGGTATGCCTTGCTCGCGCCCGGTGTGTTGGGATGGCGGGCATGTTGGTGTGTGGGTTGTGTATGTTGTTGTTCTGTGTTTGTTACATGGGTTGTTTGTGTGGTTCATTATTTTGTTCTGTGCAATTTTATTCCTTGTACCTCTTATGCTATTTATATTATGTGTGTTTTATTGCTCCTTTGGAGCCCGCGATATTATGTTAAACGCACATTTGTGTTATGGGGGTGGTTGTCCTTATGTTCCTATTAGTTGTTATTACTTATGCCTTCTCTATGTTGTATTTTGTTTGTTTCCTGTGCCATGTGTTATGTCATGTGCTGTTGTAGTTTTGTGCTGCTTGCCTTTTGTACTCTTTCCTTTGCCTCCTTGTATTTACATTATGTATGTTACATGGTTTTTGTAGTATTTTTTCATATATTGGCACTTTTCTTGTATCATTATGTTATTCTTTCCTTGTTGCCTGTTTTGTACTTTGGTTTGTTACATCAATAAAAAAACTGGTAGCAATGTCGCAGCTACTCCAGACGATGCAAGAGCAAAGGTTATGCCATTTTGGGATCGAAATGGTGCCAAAATCAATAATTAGAAAGGTTTTATAGTTCCTCCTGGCGCATCTAAGAAGATTTCTCCAAACCCGTTATTGACAGTTTGAAATATTTGATCGTAAATACCTTTTCGCTCAAGCGTTAGCTTAAGAATATTTGATTGCACATACGATAACAGATCACCTGTGTTGTAATTTTGTTCTCGACGCAATTCTACATTGAACGAAGCAGCAGCAGATCGATTCGGTGATGGCATTCCCAATTGAATGAGAACGTTGTTCGCGATTTCTAAGCACAAATCTTCACTCAATATCAACGCTTCGTTTTAGATTTCTGCTGTGAAATTCATGTTCATATATGAATTTTCCTTGCGTATTCGCCGGACAATATCTTCAGCCATGTGCGATTAGTGTTTCTTCCATACTCTGTTGGAGATGGAGAGCCGGTTGTCAATATGATTGCAAACAATGCACGATGTGACGTGTTGACGCGACGCACGCACGTGGTGACGCGCGATTTGGATATGACGTGTTGAACGTGTCATTAATACATACATCCCAGTGTCGGTCGTTCAATAATAAATTCAGAGCCGAACATGCACTACGGAAAGTGCATGTGTTACGCCGCTGACAAATCTCAATTGCTGGAAAGACGTTGGACCGGGCACATTTACCTACAGCATTTGAAGAAAGAAGCATTCATCTTGATTGGAATGCATGGTGTACAGTCGGCCTATCGTTGTTTGATTGATTATGCCAGGTTGTCTGTCGACTCGCTCTCCTCGTTTACGTCGTTCAAATGATATTCTACTGACATTCCATATGTAATACGTAACCACTTCCGAATACAGCAATGTTTTCGCAAACGCGTCATTTTGACATAACGTGAAGAAAGCAGTTAACGTTGTAGCCGCTGGATTCATAGATGTTTGTTGCACATTTGCAGCTGTGAAATGAACGTGTTGTTCATTTTCTTGTATTCAAAACAAAAACAAAAAATACTAACGAAAAATTTCAGTTCAAACGCCGATCAATCGACACAGCTTAATTTCACCATCAATTGCACTGAAAAATAAAAACCAGTTAAAAAAACGGAATGAAAAACAATGAAAAAAGAAACAAATAAGATATTCCCACGAAATGAATGGTATGGTAAACAACACAGCTCAATTCCAACGCAATGTCACACATAATAATTAAATAAAAATATAAATAAAATAAAATCTGTGAAAATTCAATATATCAATGCAATCGGAAACATTGAAATTGAATTGTAACATATCTTGTATATCGTATGTTGTTCTTACGTGCAACAGATGGCGCTGTTTTTAAAAAAAATGCATGTTTTTATCTGTCACGGGTGTGGAATCTAAATAGTACGTATATCAAAACACGCACGTATTCGAAAGGATCGTTGTGTCAAAATTTCAAAGCAATCGGTGAAGAACTTTCAAAGATTACAGTGTGTATTTCTCATACGTCCTACAGATGGCACTGCTTTAAAAAAAAAATGTTTTTTTCCTGTCACAGGTGAGGCATGTATATAGTAGGTATATAAAAACACTCGCCTATTCGAATGGAATGTCGTGTCAAGATTTCAAAGCAATCGGTAAAGAGGTTTCGAAGATTTTCCTCACATGGAAAACACACAAAGAACATCAGCTTTAAAAAAAAATGTTTTTTTCCCATCACAGACGTGACATCTATATAGTATGTATATAAAAACCCGCTCGGATGCAAATGGAGCGTTGTGTGAAAATTTCAAGGCAATCGGTGAAGAACTTTCGGAGATTAAAGATTTTGAACAAACGAACATTTCCCTTTTTATTTATATTGTTTGTTTTATATTATATTGTTGAATATGACCGAAAAGGTAAGATTAATAATTCTAACACGAATTTTCTTAATATTTCTTGTTTTTCTTCACTGTCGGTGGTAATTGAAATTTCAATTCCCCAAAATTCATTTTTATTAATGGTCTGACGCCTAGAAGTGTTTCGTAAGGGCTTCTTACATTCTCAAAGACTTGTTTACACTTAGCACTACACTTATGATACACTTGATACACTGTATATGATACATTTGACCTAAATCTTGCATTTTATTCGTTTTGGGTGCTGCCCTTCAACGTGAGCGCGAACGCGAAGCTTTTCTAATGAAAGAGCGTGAAGCTGCTCTTCAGAAGGAACAACTAGAGTTCCAACGTGAGAGCGAACGCGAAGTTCGTCAGATGAGAGAACGTGAACTTGAGATAGAACATGACCGTAAGAAGAACCAAGCCGAACTTCAACACGAAGCCACTGAAAAACAAGCCGCCATCGCTCTAGAGCAACGATGTAAGGAACTTGACTTGGAAACTACACACCACACTCAGTGCAAGGAAGCAGAAGCTAACCTCCCAGTAGGTTTTAACCTTTCTCATGCAATTAAGTTGATGCCATCTTTTGTCGTGACAGAAATTTATGTATCCCTTTACTTCATTTGAGGCTCTAGCTAACCAACTCAGCTGGCCTCAGGATCAGTGGTCTGTACTTCTCAGGTATCATTTGACAGGTAGAGCCGCCATGACTCTCAGTACTATGGCGTCCGAAACATACTACAAGGTATAGAAACAGGCAGAGCTCGATGCCTACCTCCTATCCATAAAAAACTACAGACGTAAGTTTAGGGATAACTTTAAAGCAAGTGCTAATACTTACCTAGGATTTGCAAATAACAAAAAGAGATATTTCATGAAGTAGCTAGAAGCAGCACATGTCTCCACGTTTACAGATCTCATCAACCTCATCTTGGAAGAAGAATTCCTTAGGCGTGTTCCTAATCCCATACGTCTCTACCTAGCAGACAAGGAAGAAACCGACCTTACTAGATGTGCACAGTTCGCTGACTCCTACAGTCTCATTCATCGAGTACCAGCCGACACACCTTCTAGTAAGACATCCTGGTCTAGTCCTGCCAAAGTAAGTACCAGCAATGTGAACCCCTCGTTGTATTGCAGATACTGCCGACTCTATGGACATACCATAGAAAAGTGTACTAAGAACAAGGATACCAGTGAAACCCCAAATCCCAAATCGACTCCTCCTAAACCCAGTAACCCTTTTATGAATATTCATGTTTCATCCAATGATCTTTTTCTCTTCAACAGACACCTGTACCACGGAACTGTCTCTGCCAGCTATGGATATTCGGAGGGAAGGTTCAAAGTGAATATCTTAAGGGACACAGCTGCTCTACAATCGATACTTCTCAAGTCAGCTGTACCCAACGTCACCTACACCGGAGAGACTGTCCTCATTACTGACTTAACTGCCACTACTCCATATCCACTTGCAAGAGTCCACCTGGATTGTTCATTCATCCATGGTGAAGTCCAAGTCGCCATCTGGGAAAAGCCTTTTCCCATGTCAAGAGTTCAACTTCTCCTGGGCTTCAACTTGGAGAAAATCAACAACCTACGCACCTTATCATCCAAGAAAAAAAACAGATATGTGACTCATCAGTGGAAAATCATATTTTGCAGTTTGTTAAAGAAGAGTTCCAAGCAAATGTTGATGCTGATGACGTCTCTAATCCTGTCCTGGTGACGACACGAGCACAAGCCGCAGTCCCGCAACCAGCTGCTGCAGCTGTCCCTCAAGATTCTCAAAGCCTCCCACCGAATGTCACCATACTGGAGATGCAGAGAGAGGATCCGTCCTTAACATCTTTGTTCTTTCAGACTGAGACACAATCAGACGGTATCCGTGGGTTCTTTGTAGAGAACCAAATACTCTACCGTAAATATAGACCCAGCAAATTGAAGGAGGACGAAGATTGGGCTAACGTCCACTAACCGGTAGTTCCCAACAGCCTACGGCCCGATATCTTGCGTCTGGCCCATAGCTGACATAGCTCTCACGCATAGCTCTCATCCATGGCTCACAGCTCTCACACTACGGCCTTAACAAGACCTACCACACCCTTAGACAGGACTACTACCGGCCAGGTATGGTAAGAGATGTGAAAACCTTTGTACAAGATTGTCACACGTGTCCGATGGCAGGAGAGCCAAATTTTTCTATTCCCAAGGCACTTCTGATTCCTATCCCAGTGCCTTCAGAACTCTTTAGTAAACTAATTATAGACTGTATTGGTCCATTGCCCAGGACCAGCTCTGCAACTGTTACATCATCACTGTCCTATGTCCTACTACCAGGTATCCCATAGCAGTCCCCATAAAGAACATTACGGCTGCTATATTTGTAAAACAGCTCCTGAAGATCTTCACCCAGTACGGATTTCCAAAGGAAATAGAGTGATTGCGGCACCAACTTCACAAGTGACCTCTTCAAGAAAACGTTGGAGAAATTTTACATAAATCAGGTACTGTCCAGCCCCTATCATCCTGCTTCACAAGGATGCCTAGAACGTAGTCATCAGACTATAAAGTCTCTCCTGAGAAAATTTTGCATTGACGCAGAGAAAGATTGGGATAAACAACTTGATCTTATAAAGTGTATTTTCAGAAGTCTTCCAAATGAGTCCCTTGGAGTGTCTCCTTATGAGATGCTCTACGGCCGTAAGTGTCGTACCCCCCTCAAAGCTTTAAAAGACTCGCTACGCTCTAACACCTTCAGTGGTTCTCTCCATGTGCCCCAGTTTCTTCAAAACTTGAGGCACATTCTTGAAAGAGTGCATAAGTTTGCCAGTAGCAATTTAACAAGGTCTCAAACTAATATAAAAGCTCATTTTGGCAAGTAAAGTAAGATTAGAAAGTTTAATGTAGGAGACTTCGTCTTAGCATATTTTCCTATCCTAGGTTCTCCTTTCCAAAGCAAATTCTCAGGTCCCTATCGCATCATGGAATGGAGGAACAATTGCAACTACTTTCTGCAGACTCCAGATAGGCGGTGGAAGACCCAGCTGTGCCACATCAACCTCTTGAAGGAATATCAAGGTACACCTCCCACTGTGTTAATGTCCCTCTCCACCTTCAAGGATTCCAATATTCACAGTGAGACCTTCCCTGCTTCTCCTCCCGAATGCACTGACTCTGATTCGGTGTCCTCCAATTCAAAAATCTTAAAAGATCTTCCACACTATTTTCAGGACTCACACAGTGCTCCTCTCATCAGAGTCTTCACCCAACACCTGGAGTTGTTCAAAGATGTCCCCCAGGAGTGTCCGGTGGTCCAGCACGACATCAAACTACTTCCTTGTACGATGCCGATACGCCAACCATTTTATCGCATCAGCCAGCAGAATAGGAAGCTATGCTTGCTTAAGTACAGTACCTCATTGATCATGGACTGGCCCCACCTTGTGAGTCTCCTTGGGCCTCACAATGCATCTTGGTGCCGAAACCTCACGGTAAGGTGCGACCCTATACTGATTTTCGAAAATTAAATCGTGTTACCGTCAAGGACTCCTACCCCTTGCCACGAATCGACGATATCCTTGACGCTATTGGTATTGCAACATATATTTCACAGATTGACTTGTTGAAGGGCTACTATCAAATTAGTCTGACGGAGCAGGCTAAGGAGATATCTGCTTTCACCACTCATTTTGGCCTGTTTAGGTATGAGCAGCTTCCCTTTGGACTGTGTAATGCCCCGGCCACTTTTCAAAGAGCTGTCAACGTCGTCATTCAGGGCCTTGACAACACTTACGCCTACTTGGGTGACATCGTTGTGGCAACCATCACCTGGAACGAACATCTGCTCCAGCTACAGCAGTTGTTCACAAAGCTCCTGAAAGCCGGCCTCACTATTAACTTGGGCAAGTCCACCTTCTCCAGAGGTAAAGTACGCTACTTGGTCATGTGATAGGCAGTGGGAGCCTAGCTACGTTAATGTCCATCAACAAGCCATTCAGCATTACCCTCAACCTACCCCCAGGAAACAGATCATGTGCTTCCTAGGTCTAGCGTCGTATTATCGTAGATTCAGTACAGTGGCAACACCTCTCATTAACTTGACCAGCGCTAAACAACGATTTCATAGGACAACTTCTCAGTCGGTTGCTTTTGAACAACTGAAGTCTCTATTGTGTACTAATCCCATTCTCGCCTCACTAGATGTTACGACGCCCTTCATCGTCAATGTCGACGCCAACAGCACCAGCATCAGGGGTGTTCTTATGCAACAGCGAGGCGAAGAGATCGTTCCTGTCAGCTACTACTGCTACAAGCTGAATCCTCATCAAAGGAATTACAGCACCATTGAGGAGCTACTAGCAATCATCTTAACCATACAACATTATGATCCTTATTTACAAGGTTACCGGTTCATCACCATCTATTCGGACCATAATCCTCCCCGGTTTCTGCAGTAGGCAAAGTTCTCCAACCAGGGTTTGCTATGCTGGGCCCTGTATCTGCAGAACTTCAACATCACCCTCTACTTCATCAAGGGCTCTGACAACGTCGTCGCCGACGCACTTTCCTGAGTCCATGAGATGAAACATTCCACTCCAACTACTCTACACTCCGCTGCAATCGAGTAGGCAATAGGAGCAGGCTTCGGGGGAGAGCTGTCACGGTAATCTCTCTAGGAAGAGATTAGGCCTGCTCCATCATCACCTATTCTACGAAATCACGCCTGCATATTCAAAAATGTTCAGCAAGAGCAACAACTACTACTTCTCAGACGTCTAGACAGTAGTCTACTCCCCACTACACTCTAATGCCCAATACCCCCATCGCATCTGGTGGCTGGGAGCTCAGGCCACCGGCCGGAAAGAAGCACAGTGGTAGTTTGTGTGAGCCGGCCTCCAATTATCGAAGACTCCAGCGTCATCTACCTTGATCCAGCTCCCATATAAATAGCCAGCCATCACCACCAAGATTCAGAATATTCCTCTGTGCTCAACTGCTTGGATCTGCTAACATACGACTCTGTGTGGCAGTAGATTTATGCAGCCTGGCTACAGTATTCCCGCACCATTTTATTGTTTGTACCTTAACGTAACGTTAATTTGTCTATTTTTTTGTTTTTTGTATTTTGCTCTTGTAAGCAAGCCAAGTTTTGAAACTATTTTTATTTATGTAAATTGGTTAAAGTAATTTTTTATAGTAAAGTAGTTCATTTTTTTCTATTTTATCCTGCAGTTACCTCAGCATGAAGTCTGTAAGCAGTCTATTTTATTTTTACTTTTTTTTAATATGACCGGCATTCCATCTGCAGTATAGAGACAGTGCTACAACCATATATAAATATATATATATATATATATATATATATATATATATATATATATATATATATATATATATATATATATATATATATATATATATATATATATATATATATATATGTCGTACCTAGTAGCAAGAACTCACTTTTCAGCCTACTATGCAAGGCCCGATTTGCCAAATAAGCCAAGTTTTCTTTAATTAATATATTTTCTTTAATTTTTTTCTTATGAAATGATAAAGCTACCCATTTCATTACGTATGACGTCAATTTTTTTTTATTGGAGTTAAAATTAACGTAGATATATGACCGAACCTAACCAACCCTACCTAACCTAACCTAACCTATCTTTATAGGTTAGGTTCGGTTAGGTAGCCGAAAAAGTTAGGTTAGGTAGTCGAAAAAACATTAATTCATGGGTTCGAGTCATATATATATATATATATATATATATATATATATATATATATATATATATATATATATATATATATATATATATATATATATATATATATATATATATATATATATATGTCGTACCTAGTAGCCAGAACTCACTTCTCAGCCTACTATTCAAGGCCCGATTTGCGTAATAAGCCAAGTTTTCATGAATTAATTGTTTTTCGACTACCTAACCTACCTAACCTAACCTAACCTAACTTTTTCGGCTACCTAACCTAACCTAACCAATAAAGATAGGTTAGGTTAGGTTAGGTAGGGTTGGTTAGGTTCGGTCATATATCAACGTTAATTTAAACTCCAATAAAAAAAAATTGACCTCATACATAATGAAATGGGTAGCTTTATCATTTCATAAGAAAAAAAATTGAGAAAATATATTAATTCTGGAAAACTTGGCTTATTAGGCAAATCGGGCCTTGCATAGTAGGCTGAGAAGTGCGTTCTGGCTACTAGGTACGACATATATATATATATTTATATATATATATATATATATATATATATATATATATATATATATATATATATATATATATATATATGTCGTACCTAATAGCCAGAACGCACTTCTCAGCCTACTATTCAAGGCCCGATTTGCCTAATAAGCCAAGTTTTCATGAATTAATGTTTTTTCGTCTACCTAACCTACCTAACCTAACCTAACCTAGCTTTTTTTGGCTACCTAACCTAACCTTACCTATAAATATAGGTTAGGTTAGGTTAGGTAGGGTTGGTTAGGTGTAACACTGTAAAAGTGTTTGGGTTAGTTTATTTAAAATATATATAGAGTACACGAGTCACAGACAAGGATCTGAGAGGCGCCAGTTGTCTGCCTGAGATCTCACACCTCAAAGCGTTAATGACCTCAAGTGACCTGAGGTCAGATCATGAGAATTTCACCTTGCTTCCGCTAAGCTCTTAATTGTAGTCTGGTAGCCTTCAAACAAGCCGACGTTTAAGGAGTGGCTTGGTAGTGCCGGAGGCTATCTATTTGTGGGCGGAGTTAGCTACTAGGTTCCCCAATATAAACTCGGAGAGCTATCCAGCAGAAGGCATTAACAGACAGAGCAGCAGACGAGAGAGAGAAGACGTCCCTACCAGGGAGGCTGTCGGCCGGCAGGGGCGAGACAGTCTCTGTCAAGCTACAGACCCCCCCCCCCCCCCTCTCTATTCAACTTAGACTCAGTACTCGGTGAGTGAACATTAAGGTGACTTGGTCGTGTTTACATATGTTGTGTGATGATCAGGGGCAGTTAAGTTGTAGGGTTCTCGAATTCTTGGATGATGACTCTCTTTAACATTTGAATTGGATTGCTTATATTATGATACTTCATGTGAAATATAATTATGAATTTATTATTTAAATTGTGTTTAACTTTGTGCCCTAGAGCTTTGAGTTGAGGATTTGAGAAAGCCTCAGTGGTTACTGGGTTCATGATATAAATGAGTACATGTTTGGAGTTGATACATGGTACAGAGGGAACATACTAATAATGAACTCATGATAACATCCTTTGAGAATTTTGTGATACAGGCAAGTTCCATTCCTTGTCTTGTATGTAATGATCATGAATGGATGGTGGCAGCATTTCGTCTTCTACTATCTACTCTTCTACTTCTATCT
Organism: Procambarus clarkii; assembly: GCF_040958095.1. Classification (NCBI taxonomy): domain Eukaryota; kingdom Metazoa; phylum Arthropoda; class Malacostraca; order Decapoda; family Cambaridae; genus Procambarus; species Procambarus clarkii. The sequence continues at coordinate 22,562,624 of NC_091177.1, forward strand.
ACTCTTCTACTTCTACCTATTTACACCTCTCCCTCCACCCTTCTCTAAACTCTCACTTTCAACTAATGACCCTTCTCGCTCCTCCCACCTCTCTGCCTCTCACCCCAAACCCTCACTAATTACTTCACTATTCATTTCTTTCCTTTCGTTTTCACTTATACGTTTGTGGCAATGATTATGTATTCTAGAGTTCTCTCTAGAGTTTCGGGTAGCTGATCAAGTGACGGCGCCTTGTAGTCTTAGCACCTAGGTAGTCGAATACCTAGGTTACAAGGTGCTGAACGAGAGAGGTTGCCTTAGGATCTCTGGAGGTGCTCTAGAATAGTTAGCTAACTGGGGACGGGATAACGGACAAGAGAGAGCTGTTTCCCCCGGCCTCGTTAGTTAACTGGGGGGGTGGAATAATGGACAAGATAGAGCTATTTCCCCCACCCCCCGTTACAATGTTGGCAGCGGTGTTGAACAATGTTGTAGGTAGTTGGTGTTCTTTTAACATTGTTCAGTCCCACGTGTCTTTTTGCCGCTCAGGCGCTATCAGGGAGATCTTGACAGGTGTTTTACTTTCGCGATTTTGCGAGTTTTCAGGTTAGGAGATTGTGATTCTCTGGTGTTGTGTTTAGTGATTGTGAGTTTTGTGGTGTTCAGGGAATGTTCACCAGAACTTGTGTGTGTAGTGATTTATGTTAGTAATAAGATTTGGCGATTTGGGAACTTAGCGGTGTTGGTAGTGCAGGTCAGCTGAGTGTGACAGGTGACCTCGCATGTCCCACGGGGACACCCAGCCACCGCTGGTCTCCAGGTCAGTGGGGAGCGGCAGGTGTAGTTCTTAAGTAGTTTAAGTGTGGTTCTGCTCAGATTATTGCGATCGACTGTTTTACTCCATTTGAACGCAATAACCCGAGGTGTACTGGTATTGTACAGCATGCTAGTGTGGACTAGTATGTCAGTAGACTTCACGTTGGGGACGCTCGACGTTAGATAGTCTGGTCACAGGGGTGGCAACAGTTTGGAGTTGTTGAACGGCGGAGATGCTAGGGAGACACTCTGGGTCACGTAGGTGGCTGTAGGTTAAGGGTGGGAGTAATGATTAATTATGTACTTAAGATTAGGAACGGTACAGTTAAGTTTAGGCTAGTGTTTTGTCTATTAGTGTTGATTTTTTTTTTGGTGACAAGTTAAAAGTAGTGATGACCTTATTCTCTCTTCTCTAACTTTCCTCTGTTACTGTCTTATGTTCCACCAAGTCAATATCATTCAGTGTTAATTGGATTATTTTAAAAATTTAAGTGTAGTTGTTGCCAGGAGGAGAGCGGTATGGCTGGACTGTGTAACCCTATACAAACTACAGGGTCACATAACATATCTTGTGAACACGGGTATTGTCGCCTTTATGTTCAATTCACAGGTGGGAGCCAGAGGAGAGGCGCGACGCATATACAGAAGAGGGAGACGGCTGCTGTGTACCACACTCAGGGGCGTTTATCACCACCACCACGACCAGCCCACTACCTGGAGGTCATGGCTCCACCACCATCACCACCCCAGGGGACCCCAAGATGCAGCCCTCTCGGTCGGTCAACATTGGTCTACCCTGTGGACCCCAGGACGGACGGACCCCAGTGGACCCCAAGACGGACGGACCCCAGTGGACCCCAGGTCGTTCTGCAGACGAACCCAGACGACCCAGTAAAGATGGAAGAGGAACAACGACTCCAGTCTGTCCCACCAACATCGGTCTACCCAGGACGGACCCCAATGGACCCCAGGTCGCTTGTCAAAGACCCATGGGAGGAGGAAGAGAGAAGAAAGAAGAGAGAAGAAAGAAGAGAGAAGAAGGAAGAGAGAAGAAAGAAGAGAGAAGAAAGAAGATAAGACAAGCTGAGTGAGACACGATGCCTCGTGTCCCTTGCTGGTATCAGCATCATTGCATGGAGCGTAATTGCAAGACAGGATCGTTTGCCTTAACTGGCCGCCCCTCCTACAAGCATGTTGCTCTGTTGAGTGATTCTTCCTGTGTCATGCGGACTTGATGTGGCTGTCAGAAGTAGCTCTCTGAAGGAGGCGTGCTGGAGCAACAGGGAGGAAGAAGAGTAGGATGGGATTTCTACTGTTGGCAACTATATGAAGGTCTCGAAACTTGTAGTCCCTATAGCTGTGAAGAACCCCAATATACGTCTCTCATGGTGACTGACGTAGGGCCAATTACAGATCAGCTGGGACAACCGAATTCCACGGTCCTGTGCGCAGTTCAAGTAGTAACGGCTTTCGGGTTGACCAAGTGTTGTTGTGCGTTAACGACGGAGAAGCGACGGAGGCAGTTGTGTTGAAGAAATGTGGTACAGGATTATCTACAAGACCAAGCAGTGACGTCGCCCAGCCAGAGACAATGGACGTCTGTCTACATATTTCATTTTTTTAGAGTAGGATGATGTATATTTGTTTAGCTAGGATGTATTTTTTTTTTCGTTAATAAAGTTGTTGCACACAGCTAGCTTGCTTTAGCAGTGTTGCAAAAACTTTATTTCGGGGAGAAGGGGAGATGTAACACTGTAAAAGTGTTTGGGTTAGTTTATTTAAAATATATATAGAGTACACGAGTCACAGACAAGGATCTGAGAGGCGCCAGTTGTCTGCCTGAGATCTCACACCTCAAAGCGTTAATGACCTCAAGTGACCTGAGGTCAGATCATGAGAATTTCACCTTGCTTCCGCTAAGCTCTTAATTGTAGTCTGGTAGCCTTCAAACAAGCCGACGTTTAAGGAGTGGCTTGGTAGTGCCGGAGGCTATCTATTTGTGGGCGGAGTTAGCTACTAGGTTCCCCAATATAAACTCGGAGAGCTATCCAGCAGAAGGCATTAACAGACAGAGCAGCAGACGAGAGAGAGAAGACGTCCCTACCAGGGAGGCTGTCGGCCGGCAGGGGCGAGACAGTCTCTGTCAAGCTACAGACCCCCCCCCCCCCCCCCTCTCTATTCAACTTAGACTCAGTACTCGGTGAGTGAACATTAAGGTGACTTGGTCGTGTTTACATATGTTGTGTGATGATCAGGGGCAGTTAAGTTGTAGGGTTCTCGAATTCTTGGATGATGACTCTCTTTAACATTTGAATTGGATTGCTTATATTATGATACTTCATGTGAAATATAATTATGAATTTATTATTTAAATTGTGTTTAACTTTGTGCCCTAGAGCTTTGAGTTGAGGATTTGAGAAAGCCTCAGTGGTTACTGGGTTCATGATATAAATGAGTACATGTTTGGAGTTGATACATGGTACAGAGGGAACATACTAATAATGAACTCATGATAACATCCTTTGAGAATTTTGTGATACAGGCAAGTTCCATTCCTTGTCTTGTATGTAATGATCATGAATGGATGGTGGCAGCATTTCGTCTTCTACTATCTACTCTTCTACTTCTATCTACTCTTCTACTTCTACCTATTTACACCTCTCCCTCCACCCTTCTCTAAACTCTCACTTTCAACTAATGACCCTTCTCGCTCCTCCCACCTCTCTGCCTCTCACCCCAAACCCTCACTAATTACTTCACTATTCATTTCTTTCCTTTCGTTTTCACTTATACGTTTGTGGCAATGATTATGTATTCTAGAGTTCTCTCTAGAGTTTCGGGTAGCTGATCAAGTGACGGCGCCTTGTAGTCTTAGCACCTAGGTAGTCGAATACCTAGGTTACAAGGTGCTGAACGAGAGAGGTTGCCTTAGGATCTCTGGAGGTGCTCTAGAATAGTTAGCTAACTGGGGACGGGATAACGGACAAGAGAGAGCTGTTTCCCCCGGCCTCGTTAGTTAACTGGGGGGGTGGAATAATGGACAAGATAGAGCTATTTCCCCCACCCCCCGTTACATAGGTTCGGTCATATATCTACGTTAATTTTAACTCCAATAAAAAAAAATTTACCTCATACATAGAGAAAAGGGTTGCTTTATCATTTCATAAGAAATAAATTATAGTAAATATACTAATTCAGGAAAACTTGGCTTATTAGGCAAATCGGGCCTTGAATAGTAGGCTGAGAAGTGAGTTCTGGCTACTAGGTACGACATATATATATATATATATATATATATATATATATATATATATATATATATATATATATATATATATGTCGTACCTAGTAGCCAGAACGCACTTCTCAGCCTACTATGCAAGGCCTGATTTGCCTAATAAGGCAAATTTTACTGAATTAATATATTTTCTCTAATTTTTTTCTTATGAAATGATAAAGCTACCCATTTCATTATGTATGAGGTCCATTTTATTTAATGGAGTTAAATTTAACGTAGATATATGAGCGAACCTAACCAACCCTACCTAACCTAACCTAACCAATCTTTATAGGTTAGGTTAGATTAGGTAGCCGAAAAAGTTAGGTCAGGTTAGGTTAGGTAGGTTAGGTAGTCGAAAAACAATTAATTCATGAAAACTTGGCTTATTAGGCAAATCGGGCCTTGCATAATAGGCTGAGAAGTGCGTTCTGGCTACTAGGTACGACATATATATATATATATATATATATATATATATATATATATATATATATATATATATATATATATATATATATATATATACATATATATATATATATATATATATATATATATATATATATATATATATATACATATATATATACATATTTATATATACATATATATATACAATATATATACATATATTTATATATATATATATACATATATATATACATATATATATATATATATATATATATATATATATATATACATATATATATATATATATATATATATATATATATATATATATATATATATATATACATATATATACATATATATATATATATTTATATATATATATATATATATATATATATATATATATATATATATATATATATATATATATATATATATATATATCCCTGGTCCCCACACACTGATGCTCTTCGCAGGACCTCAACCAACACCCAAAAAGCGCGTCTTCTCCGTACTGGTTGGAGTCGGTCTCCTTGCCGTCGCCTTCTCCTCACAACTACGTCTGCAGCCTTACTCCCGGCTGCAGTCGTTCGTATTCCCAGCTAGTTTGTTGTTCTTCTTCCTCACGGTGAACTGGCCCAGCCACCACCTCATCACCCAACTGGTGAAACTGTACAGTCGTCCCTGATGTCACTGCCCAGGCTTCATTCTTGCTAAGCATCTGTCACTGGAGCACTTGTTGCTCGTTTCCCGTCAATTCCTTCTTCTGTCCGCCTCACGGAGTTCAGGAAGACCTCACAGGATGCTCGCAGACCACTGGTGATGCGTATATTCACCGGAGAGGGGCGAATACTGTCAGACTGACAAGACCCCCCTAACGCACGTACGCCCTTGATGACGTGTCGTATTTAACTCCTGGCGCCACGGGGGTGCATGGCCCGGACCTACCTCCACTCGTGACGTCACACTTGCCAGGGGCATTTCTCATTGGCTCCCTGTACCACGTCACCATTCTTGGCCAATCTGGTGCCACTGACGATATAACATTTTGGCGCGAAAACGTAGGAGTCGGCGCCATCTTGGCGTCCAAAAGGGCCTAAGCTACTGCCCAAAACACTCTTCTTTAGTTAATTTCACTCTTATGCGAGAACACCTCATGCTCCCACATATGTCAAATTGTTCTCTGGAAGGCAGAGAACGTTCGGGTAAAGTAGATATGACTTACAGCTATCGTGGGAGAAATATAATAGTTGTGTGTTTGTAAACTAAAGTCTTTGAAAATGTAATAAGTTTTACGAAACGCGCTCGTGTCGCGTCAGACTAGAAATAAAAATGAATTTTGGAGAATTGATTTTTGATTTACCTCTAACAGTGAAAAGAAATGTACGAAAGATTGAGAAAATTCGTGTTAGAATTATTAATCTTACTTTTTCGGTCATATTTAATAATATATGTCTACAGGAAAGACTGCTACCAAAATATACTAATATATATATATATATATATAACTACTGAAAACTCACACCCCAGAAGTGACTCGAACCCATACTCCCAGAAGCAACGCAACTGGTATGTACAAGACGCCTTAATCCACTTGACCATCACGACCGGACATAATGAGGTGATAGCCGAGGCTATATGAACCACCCCACCGCCGGCACTCGGATAGTTATCTTGGGCATAGCATTTTACCAAATCACCTCATTCTTTGGGGCACACGTGAGGAACACAAATGCGAACAAGCCTGAATGGTCCCCAGGACATATGCAACTGAAAACTCACACCCCAGAAGTGACTCGAACCCATACTCCCAGAAGCAACGCAACTGGTATGTACAAGACGCCTTAATCCACTTGACCATCACGACCGGACATAATGAGGTGATAGCCGAGGCTATATGAACCACCCCACCGCCGGCACTCGGATAGTTATCTTGGGCATAGCATTTTACCAAATCACCTCATTCTTTGGGGCACACGTGAGGAACACAAATGCGAACAAGCCTGAATGGTCCCCAGGACATATGCAACTGAAAACTCACACCCCAGAAGTGACTCGAACCCATACTCCCAGAAGCAACGCAACTGGTATGTACAAGACGCCTTAATCCACTTGACCATCACGACCGGACATAATGAGGTGATAGCCGAGGCTATATGAACCACCCCACCGCCGGCACTCGGATAGTTATCTTGGGCATAGCATTTTACCAAATCACCTCATTCTTTGGGGCACACGTGAGGAACACAAATGCGAACAAGCCTGAATGGTCCCCAGGACATATGCAACTGAAAACTCACACCCCAGAAGTGACTCGAACCCATACTCCCAGAAGCAACGCAACTGGTATGTACAAGACGCCTTAATCCACTTGACCATCACGACCGGACATAATGAGGTGATAGCCGAGGCTATATGAACCACCCCAGCGCCGGCACTCGGATAGTTATCTTGGGCATAGCATTTTACCAAATCACCTCATTCTTTGGGGCACACGTGAGGAACACAAATGCGAACAAGCCTGAATGGTCCCCAGGACATATGCAACTGAAAACTCACACCCCAGAAGTGACTCGAACCCATACTCCCAGAAGCAACGCAACTGGTATGTACAAGACGCCTTAATCCACTTGACCATCACGACCGGACATAATGAGGTGATAGCCGAGGCTATATGAACCACCCCACCGCCGGCACTCGGATTGTTATCTTGGGCATAGCATTTTACCAAATCACCTCATTCTTTGGGGCACACATGAGGAACACAAATGCGAACAAGCCTGAATGGTCCCCAGGACATATGCAACTGAAAACTCACACCCCAGAAGTGACTCGAACCCATACTCCCAGAAGCAACGCAACTGGTATGTACAAGACGCCTTAATCCACTTGACCATCACGACCGGACATAATGAGGTGATAGCCGAGGCTATATGAACCACCCCACCGCCGGCACTCGGATAGTTATCTTGGGCATAGCATTTTACCAAATCACCTCATTCTTTGGGGCACACGTGAGGAACACAAATGCGAACAAGCCTGAATGGTCCCCAGGACATATGCAACTGAAAACTCACACCCCAGAAGTGACTCGAACCCATACTCCCAGAAGCAACGCAACTGGTATGTACAAGACGCCTTAATCCACTTGACCATCACGACCGGACATAATGAGGTGATAGCCGAGGCTATATGAACCACCCCACCGCCGGCACTCGGATAGTTATCTTGGGCATAGCATTTTACCAAATCCTGGGGACCATTCAGGCTTGTTCGCATTTGTGTTCCTCACGTGTGCCCCAAAGAATGAGGTGATTTGGTAAAATGCTATGCCCAAGATAACTATCCGAGTGCCGGCGGTGGGGTGGTTCATATAGCCTCGGCTATCACCTCATTATGTCCGGTCGTGATGGTCAAGTGGATTAAGGCGTCTTGTACATACCAGTTGCGTTGCTTCTGGGAGTATGGGTTCGAGTCACTTCTGGGGTGTGAGTTTTCAGTTGCATATGTCCTGGGGACCATTCAGGCTTGTTCGCATTTGTGTTCCTCACGTGTGCCCCAAAGAATGAGGTGATTTGGTAAAATGCTATGCCCAAGATAACTATCCGAGTGCCGGCGGTGGGGTGGTTCATATAGCCTCGGCTATCACCTCATTATGTCCGGTCGTGATGGTCAAGTGGATTAAGGCGTCTTGTACATACCAGTTGTGTTGCTTCTGGGAGTACGGGTTCGAGTCACTTCTGGGGTGTGAGTTTTCAGTTGCATATGTCCTGGGGACCATTCAGGCTTGTTCGCATTTGTGTTCCTCACGTGTGCCCCAAAGAATGAGGTGATTTGGTAAAATGCTATGCCCAAGATAACTATCCGAGTGCCGGCGGTGGGGTGGTTCATATAGCCTCGGCTATCACCTCATTATGTCCGGTCGTGATGGTCAAGTGGATTAAGGCGTCTTGTACATACCAGTTGCGTTGCTTCTGGGAGTATGGGTTCGAGTCACTTCTGGGGTGTGAGTTTTCAGTTGCATATGTCCTGGGGACCATTCAGGCTTGTTCGCATTTGTGTTCCTCACGTGTGCCCCAAAGAATGAGGTGATTTGGTAAAATGCTATGCCCAAGATAACTATCCGAGTGCCGGCGGTGGGGTGGTTCATATACCCTCGGCTATCACCTCATTATGTCCGGTCGTGATGGTCAAGTGGATTAAGGCGTCTTGTACATACCAGTTGCGTTGCTTCTGGGAGTATGGGTTCGAGTCACTTCTGGGGTGTGAGTTTTCAGTTGCATATGTCCTGGGGACCATTCAGGCTTGTTCGCATTTGTGTTCCTCACGTGTGCCCCAAAGAATGAGGTGATTTGGTAAAATGCTATGCCCAAGATAACTATCCGAGTGCCGGCGGTGGGGTGGTTCATATACCCTCGGCTATCACCTCATTATGTCCGGTCGTGATGGTCAAGTGGATTAAGGCGTCTTGTACATACCAGTTGCGTTGCTTCTGGGAGTATGGGTTCGAGTCACTTCTGGGGTGTGAGTTTTCAGTTGCATATGTCCTGGGGACCATTCAGGCTTGTTCGCATTTGTGTTCCTCACGTGTGCCCCAAAGAATGAGGTGATTTGGTAAAATGCTATGCCCAAGATAACTATCCGAGTGCCGGCGGTGGGGTGGTTCATATAGCCTCGGCTATCACCTCATTATGTCCGGTCGTGATGGTCAAGTGGATTAAGGCATCTTGTACATACCAGTTGCGTTGCTTCTGGGAGTATGGGTTCGAGTCACTTCTGGGGTGTGAGTTTTCAGTTGCATATGTCCTGGGGACCATTCAGGCTTGTTCGCATATATATATATATATACATATATATATATATATATATATATATATATGTATATATATATATATATATATATATATATATATATATATATATATATATATATATATATATATATATATATATATATATGTCGTACCTAATAGCCAGAACGCACTTTTCAGCCTACTATGCAAGGCCCGATTTGCCTAATAAGCCAAGTTTTCATGAATTAATTGTTTTTCGACTACCTAACCTACCTAACCTAACCTAACCTAACTTTTTCGGCTACCTAACCTAACCTAACCTATAAGGATAGGTTAGGTTAGGTTAGGTAGGGTTGGTTAGGTTCGGTCGTATATCTACGTTAATTTTAACTCCAATACAAAAAATTGACCTCATACACAATGAAATGGATAGCTTTATCTTTTCATAAGAAAAAATTTAGAGAAAATATATTAATTCAGGAAAACTTGGCTTATTAGGCAAATCGGGCCTTGCATAGTAGGCTGAGAAGTGTGTTCTGGCTACTAGGTACGACATATATATATATATATATATATATATATATATATATATATATATATATATATATATATATATATATGTCGTACCTAATAGCCAGAACGCACTTCTCAGCCTACTATGCAAGGCCCGATTTGCCTAATAAGCCAAGTTTTCCTGAATTAATATATTTTTTCAAATTTTTTTCTTATGAAATGATAAAGCTATCCATTTCATTATGTATGAGGTCAATTTTTTTTATTGGAGTTAAAATTAACGTAGATATATGACCGAACCTAACCAACCCTACCTAACTTAACCTAACCTATCTCTATCGGTTAGGTTAGGTTAGGTAGCAGAAAAAGTTAGGTTAGGTTAGGTTAGGTAGGTTAGGTAGTCGAAAAAACCTTAATTCATGAAAACTTGGCTTATTAGGCAAATTGGGCCATGCATAGTTGGCTGAGAAGTGCGTTCTGGCTATTAGGTACGACATATATATATATATATATATATATATATATATATTTATTTATATATATATATATATATATATATATTTATTTATATATATATATATATATATATATATATATATATATATATATATATATATATATATTTATATATATATATATATATTTTTTTTTTTTTTTTTTTTTAAATAGGGAAGGGAGTACCACCTCTGGCTGGAAGAAGGGGGACCCATAGCCTCGGAGGAAACCACACATAACGCATTGGAGGGAATGTGGGTCCCCTCCAATACAGTTTCTGTGTGCTTTTCTCCTACCACCCCCTTCCTTTTTTTTTTTTTTTTTTTTTTTTTTTTTTTTTTTTTTTTTTTTTTTTCCCCTTTATTGTGTATTTAAAGGTTACAAAACATACAAGACAAATGCCTAAAGGTTATGAATCTCTTGAAGCTCCTCCGCTTCTGGACAGGAACCGAGGACGCAGCAAGCATTTCCCTTCTGGATCGCCACACTGAGACGCTGAAATAAAAAACTGGAAGCTTATATATATATATATATATATATATATATATATATATATATATATATATATATATATATATATATATATATATATATATATATATATATATATATATATTTATATATATATATTTATATATATATATATATATATATGTCGTACCTAGTAGCCAGAATGCACTTTTCAGCCTACTATGCAAGGCCCAGTTTGCCTAATAAGCCAAGTTTTCATGAATTAATATATTTTCTTTAATTTTTTTTATTATGAAATGATAAAGCTACCCATTTCATTATGTATGAGGTCAATTTTTTTTTATTGGAGTTAAAATTAACGTAGATATATGACCGAACATAACCAACCCTACCTAACCTAACCTAACCTATCTTTATAGGTTAGGTTAGGTTAGGTAGACAAAAGAGTTTGGTTAGGTTAGGTTAGGTAGGTTAGGTAGTCAAAAAACAATTATTTCAAGAAAACTTGGCTTATTAGGCAAATTGGGCCTTGCATAGTAGGCTGAGAAGTGCGTTCTGGCTACTAGGTACGACATATATATATATATATATATATATATATATATATATATATATATATATATATATATATATATATATATATATATATATATATATATATATATATATATATATATATATATATATATATATATATATATATATATATATATATATTTCGAAATATAATTCCGCAAAACACTGACGGACGTACATGGTTGTTTGAAAACTGTGGTCATAAGTAAGGATAATAAAGTTCATTATTATTTCGAAATTTTTATTTATTGTTCATTAGCTGAATAGTGGATATCCAAACTTGAAAGCCATATAATAACCTCATATAGAGTTCTTTGTATTTTGAAATCGCGATCTAGAAGAGAGTATTTTAATGGGACTCCAGAACATGATATTGTGGCGAAGGGTCGTACTTGAGACAGAGAAAGAGGCACTTTATCAGTGAGTTTACTGAACCTGTATAACCGACCATATATTATGTAGGTATGTATCATTTTCATCGTGGTAAAATCAACTTCATGTTTCTTTGTGATTTCGGCCAGAATCCTTATACCCTAAAAACATTTCCAGTGAGATAAAGCATCTGTCTCTCGCTGCTTGAACCAGGGGCATAAGTATAGTACTGGGTGGTGGTAGTAGTGAGGGGGGAGAGGGTGAAGGGGCCACAGCCTCTTCGAAGCCTTCTGCGATAGGGACGAGTTTCTACCGAGCCACATTCTCTCCACCTGCGGATCCACCGATACACGGTGGACAGGCTGGTACCACTCCTAAGGCAAATGTCTCTAGCAGGCACGCCTGCCAGCCACATCCTCACGATCCTCGCTCGCTCAGCTATCATAGTCGGATTGTTCACAACTCTCCCGGCCATTTGGTTACTGTCAATAAAAAGTTGATGTACATACGTCAGCATCCAGCGGTTGATATTTATATTTGTATAGTTACATTCAGTAATATTCCGAAAATTCGTTTGTCTCGTTAATGGTAATGAACTATCTTATATATTTTTACAGGTAATGAAAGTAACGTCGAGGGAGTAGTTTGGAACGAAAAGTTATGTATCAATCAGCATATCACATGATGCTGATAAAACCGTAGGTGGGAACGTAGGTGATTAGTAGCTAAACAAATATTATTAAGCAGAGGTTCCATTGTCATCTTAAAATCTACTTGACTTAAAATCTACTTGACTGACTACTATAAAGAATACTATTATTTGGGTTAAAAAAATTCAGACGATTTTCCAATACAGTGTTGTGGCCGAGAGGTTATATTTGGGTAACGACGCCAAGGGGCATGGAGGCCCTGGTTGAAAGGTTTGAAATCAATCCGGGGTCAAAAGTTTTCATACTTGTTGGGTTGAGGCATATATATATATATATATATATATATATATATATATATATATATATATATATATATATATATATATATATATATATATATATATGTATATATAATGCTCAACCCTGCACTGGGAGACATTGCACAGGGCCTCCTGGTGGAACTAACTAGATTCGCCAACACATGTCTAGCTGGCAACATACCAGAGACCATACGGCCTCTCTTTTTTTGGCGCTACCCTCTGTGCCCTGAGGAAAAAAGATGGAGGAATCAGACCGATAGCTGTGGGCAATTCACTCCGGCGTCTCGTCGCTAAGGCTGCTGCTAGAGCAGTTAGTCAGGCAGCAGCCGACATGCTGAAGCCAAAACAGCTTGGGTTTGGCATTCCCCAAGGGTGTGAGGCAGCGGCTCATGCAGCTAGAGCCTACATTGCCAACATTACGAATGAAAAAGCCCTGATAAAGCTGGACTTCAAAAATGCTTTCAATCGGGTTAGAAGGGATGCAGTACTCAGTGCAGTTCATCGCTTTTTTCCATCCCTCTACCCGTTTGTAAACTCATGCTACAGCAAGAATCTAACTCTGCTTTTTGGGGAACATGGAATTGAATCACAAGAAGGTGTCCAACAAGGTGACCCCCTTGCTCCTTTTCTGTTCTGCCTAGTTATCAAGGAAGTCACCGATAACCTGTCCAGTGAGCTCAACATTTGGTTTTTGGATGATGGTACTCTAGCCGGCTCCCCAGCCTCACTCTTGGACGACATAAGAATAATCCAGGAGCAAGGAGCAAGCCTAGGCCTCACCCTGAACCCTTCCAAGTGCGAAATAACCTCCACCAACCAGCACATAATAGAGCAAATAAAGGTTGTTTTGCCTGACATTCATACAACCAACCCTGAGGACAGCACACTCTTAGGTGCTCCTCTTGGAAGGAATGCCATCGACGGGGTCCTCGGTAAGAAGATCACTGACCTGAAGAGGATGAACGAGAGGATTGAAGACATCGATGCTCATGATGCACTTTACCTCATCACCAGATGCTTGTCCCTCCCCAGGCTGACCTACTTTCTAAGATGTTCGCCATCTTTCAACAATATTAAATTAGAAGAGTATGACAGCTTGCTGAAATCAACACTAGAAAAAGCCCTCAATCTTTCCCTCAGCGACTCACAGTGGAAACAGGCCTCCCTTCCTGTCAGACTCGGGGGCCTTGGCGTGCGCACAGCAACACAAATTGCTGTACCGGCGTTCCTGTCCTCTTCAGTGGGGTCTGACAACTTGGTGAAGGAAATCCTACCTGAGCACCTAGTTCAACAGGCAGGGGTGCATGATCCCAGCTTCACAGACTGCACAACCAAATGGGTCTCTCTCACAGGACCAGCACCCCAACCACCGCCTTCTGAAGCCCATAAGCAATCCAGCTGGGATCGCCCCATTGCCGACCAAGAAGCTGCAACTTTGCTAGAAGCTGCGACAACACCACATGGCACTGCCCGACTTAGAGCTGTAGCAGCTCCCCATGCAGGTGATTTCCTATTAGCAACCCCAATGCCAGCAACCGGCACCCGTCTCACACCGCAGGCCCTCCGAATTGCCGTGGCTCTCCGCCTAGCTGCCCCAATCCACACCGAATACAGGTGTATTTGCGGCGAGGCAGAGGCCGACAGATATGGACGGCATGGCCTTCTTTGCCAAAGGACGGGAGGATGGCATGCAAGACACGGCGAGGTTAATGACATTATTAAGAGAAGCCTTACCACAGCCGGTTGTCCAGCAAAGAGAGAGCCCCGTTACCTAATGTCCCGCAACTCTGATGAGCCTGTCGGTCGCCCAGACAGAATTACGGTGAACCCCTGGAAGAATGGTAGACAGTTGGTGTGGGACTACACTTGCGTTTCAACTTTAGCCAATACCTATGTTGACTTCAGTGCTACACAAGCAGGAGGAGCTGCCAATCACCGGGAAGCGGCCAAGTCACGTAAATACAGAGACCTTGAGCACCACTACAATTTTGTCCCCATTGCCTCAGAGACACTTGGTGCCTGGGGTGAAAGTGCTGCTAGCTTTTTGAAGGAGTTGGGGTCTAAGCTAATCGAAACAACTAGAGACCCTAGAGCTGCCAGTTTTCTTTTTCAGCGCCTTAGTGTGGCAATCCAGAGAGGAAATGCTCACTGCATCCACGGTTCCTGCCCGCCATCTGAGGAGCTGGAGGAGCTGTTCAACTTGTGACAAGCAGCCTTGTACCCTGCATGTAATCAATATTGTAACTTTTTTTGTGTAATGACATTTTCAAATAAAGTTAGATAAATATACACACTCAACAAAAGAATAGGGGTGATAGGAGAAAAAAATATCAAAGTGTTCAGTGAGGATCCACAAGGTCTTCTCTGAGTACTCTTTATTTTCTTCTCCGAGGCTATGGGTCCCTACACTTGCACCAGAGGTGGTACCCCAATATATACACACACATATATATATATATATATATATATATATATATATATATATATATATATATATATATATATATATATATATATATATATATATATATATATATATATATATATATATATTGTTGGGGTTTCCCTTCTCTATTCTCACTCTGGGGTGAGCAATAGTTATGCTCAAGGTCACTCACCGTAGCCCTGCGGGTCTTCACTCGATCCTCACGGCGCCACTGCACGCCAGGGGAGTCTCCCAGTCAATCTCAACGGCCTCTGATTAAGAAAGAGTGGGAACACGACTCGTTCACTAGACTGTCATGTGCCCTCCCCAACAATCGGGCTCTACGGTAAACCACAAGGTCGCCAACTGGTGTTTTAGGTGGCCAGTAACACTATCAGTGGACTGGTGGAATTAGTGGTAGCCTTGGCAAGGTCACACTCAAAAGATCAGGAATCAGGCAGGTACTTATTGTTATCACTCTATGCTTACCAGTATAATATAGCCACAAGATCAATGGAGGGGATGATATAAACACAAAGATAGTTTTGTATTTTACTTAAAATGTATGAAAGATGTCACAAGGCCAAACAACAACAAATAAATCAACTGATCCTGACGCGGCCGGTAATTCCCACGAATAGTTTGCGATCACTAAGTGGCAACACCTCCCCTCCTTGTCAAATGTCAAGAACAGCTGATCGCCTGGCCCCCGCGCGCGAAAGATTATTGCTTGTTTTCAGATTCACACGCGCTGTTTCTTTAAGTTCTCCAATATTACTATAAACTCGCACACTCGTTATTGACACAATAGACCGTATTACTTAGTTACACTGTACTCAGGCTCAAACAGTCTTTTCTACAATCAATGCTACAATGACTCACTGTAATGGCTTTACATTGTTCTTCACTCAACAATATATTATGAACTATTAAAACTGGAGTTTTCAGTACTTTCTCTCGTGGGCGATAACGCAATAATTCACTGTACTCACAAATGACTAATCACTGCATGAACATAGCATATAGAATGTAGATACATCAAATATCAATACATGGAAAATAAATAGTTTCTGGGCACACAGCCTAACTTCCAAATACTGGCATAATATTATATATAATTTACCACTATATGTTCATATCAAAATCTATAGAAAGATATACACAACACAGTAAATTTATCACTTGTTCCTGGTGCCTGTACACACCAATAATCAACATGAATATTACAAGTACTCTTGATAGTACTGTCTAGCACACTGGTGCTTTACCGTGACATGGGTGAGACTTGCTCACGACATATAAAATCCTCAGGCTAGATAATATAGCCGAATAATATAGCTAACTAAAGGGGAATGGGGAGGGAACTAGAAACACCTACTTCAATCTATCCTCCGATGAGAGTCGAGATGTAGCTCCTGGTCCTCGTGTCGGGAACGCCCCCACACGACACGTCGTCGTGTCCTACCAGAGCCTCTCGTCGTCCCACCGTTTAGCGCGTCGTCTCCGTGCCTCTTCACTGCAGGTCCGTCCTCCTTCTTGACTTCTTGAAGGGTTGGAGTCGGTCTCCTGGCCGTCGTCTTCTCCCAGCAACGGCTGTCGCCTACGTCTCAGCTACAGTCGTCCGGTTTCCCCAAATAGTCCTCTCCTTCCTCAGCTACCCAGTGGCTCTGTCAGCCACTACGCTGTCACGAACTGGTGAACTGCCACAGACGTCACATACGTCACTGCACGGCTTCACTGCTTCTTGCACAGTACCTGACTGGAGCACTTGTTGCTCAAATAACCGTCAATTCCCTCTTCTGGTTCAACACATGAACTAGGGAAGACTTCTCAGAGTACTGGCGGACTTCAGGTGACGTGTAAATCCACGGGAGCGGGAAACAACTGTCCAACTGACAGGACCAATCGTCGCACGTCCGACCTCTATGACGTGTCGTGTCTGACTGATAGCGCATCGCGCGGCCCGGACCCCCTTCCTTCGTGACGTCACTTTCGCCACGGGAAGTTCTCATTGGCTCCCGGTGCCACATTGCTGTCGGTGACCAATCCGGTGCCACTGACGTCACACGGTTTTGGCGGGAAATCAGGGAGGCAAGCGCCATCTTGGCTCCCTAAAGGGCCTATACCACAGGCCAAAATATTACTATTTCACAAATTTCTCGGCTCTCCGAGAACACTTCACTCTCTCCCATATATCAAATTGTAGCCTGCAACGTAGAGAACGCTTGGGAAAAGTAGACATGACTCTTACTGCAGGCGTGGGAGAATTAAAAGGGGGGGAACACCGTCACATATCCCTCCCCTTAAAATAAGAGTCATGTCTGGTTAATGTATGCGGGATAGGGCATCCGCTACTACGTTGTCCTTCCCCTTGATGTGCTTGATCTTGATCCTTGTCAGACTCTCAGTGCTGGTGAGACGGGTGCCGTCCGCCCTGGACCACTTTCTTTCCTCCTCCGGGAGTTCTCGGTCCCCCTGTACACACAGAACCGTCTTCCGCTGGGTTTCTCGGGTCATCGTTCCTTCCTGCTTGGCGGCTCTACCTTCCACAGTGAAGAAAGGTTTTAGGCGTACGACGTGACACACCCGTTTCTTCCGGGGTCCATCCGGCTTCCCAATCTCGTACGACACTGGACCCAACCGTCGCAGCACTCGGTATGGTCTCTCGAACCGCGTCTTGGTCACCCTACCTTTACCTGGCAGCACAACCATTACTTGGGATCCGACCTGAAAATCCCTCTGCGCAGCTCTCCTGTCGTACCACTCCGACATCTTACGCTGCGCCTCCTTCAGGTGTTTCCCAGCCAGTTCCTTCGCTCTAGTGAGACGGTCTTTGAACTTTTGGACATATTTATTCACCGTTCCCACGGTCGCTCCTGGTGTCCATCGTTCCTTCATCATGGATAGCATGGCATATATAATATAGATAAATGGAAAGTAAGCATTCTCAGGACCCACACGTCCTCCTTCGGCCTCACTAACCAATTCGGGGAACTCCTCATGTTGTAACTCTCCGAGACGAGTGCGGTCTACCCCTAGAGAACCGGTGAGTGTCACCCGCAACTCACCATTCGGGCTACTTTCGCCCTCCACTCGTTCTCTGGGTCCTACGCAGAGGTGATCTGTTCCCAGGCTGTCAGTCGTCTCCTCAGCCCCATCAGATCCACAACCTCCTGGTTCTTCGCGTTGTCTCGGTGTCACAGTACAAACTGGGATCGCCACCGGTGCGATTCCCTTTTCGTCCCCACAGGCGTTCAACACTCCGCCTGTCTCCTTGTATTGTTCTAGGCACTCTTCGCCCTTCACGAGATGCGGGAGGACGTATCCTCCACATGCGTCATTCCCCAAGATGACCTGTGCCTCCATCTTGGGCATTGATGTACAGACTCCCACCACTAGGGTCTGGCAGCCATAATCGGAATCCAAAGTTACCTGGTGTAGGGGCATCCTCACTGGGCCTTCCACAGTGGTCACACTTGCCACCCCCACACTGGTACTCTTGTAACCCTCGGGGAACAGGGTTTCACTTACCAGGGTAAAGTCAGCCCCGGTATCTCTTAGCATCTTCACTGGGATGGGGTCTGCGTCCCCCATTCTTACGGTTCCTTGACACACGAATGGGTGAACTTTCCTCTCCCCATTCAGTACGGGTTCATCCCGCACTCTCTCGGCCCTCTGGTCCTCGAACATCACTAAAGCAACGTGTCCCCGCTGCTTAAAGCGTCTGCATTCCCGCGCGACGTGTCCGATTTTCTCGCAGTTGTAGCAGCGGACCCTCGGCGGAGACCATCCGCCACCGCTCGCCTTAGCACTGCCTTCAGAGGCCGTCGCTCCCTGTGTCCTTCTCGTCTCACTTGTCGTTTCCTTCGTTGCAGTAACAGTTCCCGAACTTTCAGCTTGGTTCTCCTCTATCGGCTCTACAGCACCTTTGGTTCCTCTGTCGTCCCATCTCGAGCTGTGGGACTTGGGAGAACTCGCTTCTGTCCTCCATCCATCCGTCCTCCTATAATTCCTACTTCTTCCGGAGTACACGGGTGATCGGTACAGTCCCTCTCGGCTTGGGCGTAGTGCTTCCTCTAACATGTCGGCTCGGTCGGCTGCGGCCCTCA
Source organism: Procambarus clarkii (assembly GCF_040958095.1). Classification (NCBI taxonomy): domain Eukaryota; kingdom Metazoa; phylum Arthropoda; class Malacostraca; order Decapoda; family Cambaridae; genus Procambarus; species Procambarus clarkii. The sequence goes on from NC_091177.1 coordinate 22,581,840, forward strand.
GGTTCTTTATGTCCGCCTCCTTTATCCTCATCCTGATCTCAGGAGAGAGCACCGACATAAACTTTTCCATGGCCATTAGTTCCTTGACCTCTTCGCCCGACCTCGCTTCTTCAGAGCTCAGCCACTTAAGGAGCTTTCTTTCTATGTCCCTCGCCGTCTCCGCATACGATTTTCCTGGTGACCGGGTACATTCTCTAAACCTCTTCCGGTAACATTCCGGCGTGAGCTTGAAGGAACGGAGCACAGCTCGTTTTACCGCATCGTAGTTGGTGCATTCTTGGAAGTCGAGCATAGTGAAGGCCTTGCGAGCTTCACCTGTGAGCGTCCCTTGAACTAACTCCGCCCACTCCGCCCTCGGCCACCTCTTCAGAGCAGCCGATCACTCTCAAAGTGATCGAAGAAACTTTCGGCTTCACTAGGCACATAGACCGGCAGGTCTCGTTCCCTCACTCGTCGGTCTTCCTGTGGCGGCGGAGCAGGTGCACCTAGTCCCAGTTCAGCTCGCTTCAGCTCCAACTCCCTGTTGGCTTCTATTTCCAATTGTCTCAGTCTAACTTCTCGCTCGTGTTCTTCCCTGCGTAGCTGTGCTTCTTGTTCCTCACGCTTCAGCTGTGCTTCTGCTTCTCGCTCTTGCTCTTCCCTGCGTACCTGTGCTTCTCGCTCTTCACGCTTCTCGCTCCTCACGCTTCATCTGCGCTTCTCGCTCTTGTTCTTCTTTGCGCTGCTGTGCTTCTTCTCTCCTCAGCTGCGCTTCTGCTTCTCGCTCTTCCTTGCGCTGCTGTGCTTCTCGCTCTTCTCTGTGCTGCTGCGCATCTCGTTCTTCCTTGCGCTGCTGCGCTTCTTCTCTCCTCAGCTGCGCTTCTAGCTGCAGCTTCATTATTTCCAGCTTCACGCTGTGCCTGCTGCCGCTGGATCCCCTGCTGCTTCCACCAATACTCAGGTGTTCACCCAGACTGGCAGGTGTTTGGGGCCGTTTCTCCCCCAAAGCTTCGTCTCGAGCCCTGAGCTGAGCCATTATCTCTAGTCTTCTTTCTGCCACTCTGGCAGATTTCAGCTTTATTCCGAAATGATCCGCTATTACCTGTAGCTGTGCCTTGGTGCACTCTTCCAGCACCCGTTCGTCTCTAGAGTCAATAAACCTCGTCACTTTATCATCCTCCATCTTGTGCTATGAGTGATAACCTGCACCTGATCTCTAACACCACTGCCAAGTACCACTGCAACCTTTACTTCGATCGAAATCCTGGCGAGGTCGCCAATGTTGGGGTTTCTACTGCCAATGTTGGGGTTTCCCTTCTCTATTCTCACTCTGGGGTGAGCAATAGTTATGCTCAAGGTCACTCACCGTAGCCCTGCGGGTCTTCACTCGATCCTCACGGCGCCACTGCACGCCAGGAGAGTCTCCCAGTCAATCTCAACGGCCTCTGATTAAGAAAGAGTGGGAACACGACTCGTTCACTAGACTGTCATGTGCCCTCCCCAACATTCGGGCTCTACGGTAAACCACAAGGTCGCCAACTGGTGTTTTAGGTGGCCAGTAACACCATCAGTGGACTGGTGGAATTAGTGGTAGCCTTGGCAAGGTCACACTCAAAAGATCAGAAATCAGGCAGGTACTTATTGTTATCACTTTATGCTTACCAGTATAATATAGCCACAAGATCAATGGAGGGGATGATATAAACACAAAGATAGTTTTGTATTTTACTTAAAATGTATGAAAGATGTCACAAGGCCAAACAACAACAAATAAATCAACTGATCCTGACGCGGCCGGTAATTCCCACGAATAGTTTGCGATCACTAAGTGGCAACACCTCCCCTCCTTGTCAAATGTCAAGAACAGCTGATCGCCTGGCCCCCGCGCGCGAAAGATTATTGCTTGTTTTCAGATTCACATGCGCTGTTTCTTTAAGTTCTCCAATATTACTATAAACTCGCACACTCGTTATTGGCACAATAGACCGTATTACTTAGTTACACTGTACTCAGGCTCAAACAGTCTTTTCTACAATCAATGCTACAATGACTCACTGTAATGGCTTTACATTGTTCTTCACTCAACAATATATTATGAACTATTAAAACTGGAGTTTTCAGTACTTTCTCTCGTGGGCGATAACGCAATAATTCACTGTACTCACAAATGACTAATCACTGCATGAACATAGCATATAGAATGTAGATACATCAAATATCAATACATGGAAAATAAATAGTTTCTGGGCACACAGCCTAACTTCCAAATACTGGCATAATATTATATATAATTTACCACTATATGTTCATATCAAAATCTATAGAAAGATATACACAACACAGTAAATTTATCACTTGTTCCTGGTGCCTGTACACACCAATAATCAACATGAATATTACAAGTACTCTTGATAGTACTGTCTAGCACACTGGTGCTTTACCGTGACATGGGTGAGACTTGCTCACGACATATAAAATCCTCAGGCTAGATAATATAGCCGAATAATATAGCTAACTAAAGGGGAATGGGGAGGGAACTAGAAACACCTACTTCAATCTATCCTCCGATGAGAGTCGAGATGTAGCTCCTGGTCTAATATATTAATTCATGAAAACTTGGCTTATTAGGCATGTCGGGCCTTGCATAGTAGGCTGAGAAGTGCGTTTTGGCTATTAGGTACGACATATATATATATTAGATGATTTTTGTGTTGTTTGCTAAGATTTCTCTGGTGATGGTTTAGTTGTTGGAAGAGATTATATGTTCCTCAATGGAGCCCTGCTGCTTATGCATCGTTAATCGCCTGGAAAGAGATGTTGTTGTCTTGCCTATATACTGAGGTTTTTTTTAGGCTTACTGTCCCCAAGAGGGCATTTGAAGGCATAGACGACGTTGGTCTCTTTTAAAGCGTTCTGCTTTGTGTCTGGAGAGTTTCTCATGAGTAGGCTGGCCGTTTTTTTGGTTTTATAGTAAATCGTCAGTTGTATCTTCTGATTTTTGTCTGTAGGGATAACGTTTCTACTAACAATATCTTTCAGGACCCTTTACTCCGTTTTATTAGCTGCTATCTTCTATTATTATTAGCTATTATCTTCTCCTACCACCCCCATTCTTTTGTATGTACACATATATATTTGCTTTATTTGAACTTTGTTACAAAAAAGGAGTTACATATGGGTTACAAAGATGGTTATCATAGGTTGTCGTGTTCCTCCAGCTGTGGAAAAGAAGTTCCTGTAAAATAGTCTAATGGGGGTATAGGTGTTGTGTTAGTTGTCTCTTTAGACGTTGCATGGCATTTCACTTTCCTTCTTATTATATATATATATATATATATATATATATATATATATATATATATATATATATATATATACATACATATATATATATATATATATATATATATATATATATATATATATATATATATATATATATATATATATATATATATATATATATATATATATATATAAGATTAATAAGGTAATTAATAACGAAAAGGTAAGATTAATAATTCTAACACGAATTTTCTCAATATTTCTTATGTTTAATTTCACAGTCGATGGTAACTGAAAAATCAGATCTCCAAAATTAATTTTTATTTCTAGTCTGACTTGACGCTTGAATCCATCTTTAATATCTTATTTCATTTTCAAAGACTTTAGTTTACACACACAACTGTAACTTGTAAACACGCTAATCCGTCATACGTATGCTCGCATTTGAGTGAAGTGATATGGTGCAACAGTTTTGGAAGAGGTGAACAGACTTGTGATGAACACAAGACAGAACACGAAACTGTGGAAATTAATTGGATATGAGAGCATAAGAATAGAAATAACTGCAGAGGGCCTATTGGCCCATAATTCGTCATGATGCTTCTATATTGGTTCGGAGTCTTGAAGTGCGTAGAATAAAGTTGTGCATTAAGTGGCTGTTGACAAAATGTACAACTATATTCTATATAGTTGTGCATTTTGCACAACTACATATATATATATATATATATATATATATATATATATATATATATATATATATATATATATATATATATATATATATATATATATATATATATATATATATATATATGTATATATGTATATATTTTGTACCTTGTGGCTAGAACGTCGTACTTGGCCTACTATGCAAGGCCCTATTTGCCTAATAAGCAAAGTTTTCCTGAATTTATATATTTTTCTATTTTTTCTTATAAACTGATAAATCTGTCCATTGCATTATGTATAAGTTAATTTGTTTAAATTTGAGTTAAAACTAATGAAGATATATGACCGAACCTAACCAACCTTACCTAACCTAACCTAACCTATCATAACCTAACACATCTAAGTCAATAAATTATGTTCCTGATATAATATAGTAATAATAATTCAAATAAACTAATTGGAAACAATTTATTGAAAATAAAGAAAATCACTCGGCCTATTAGGCAAAGCCGGTCTTGCATAGTAGGCCGAGAAGTGCGTTCTGGCTACTAGGTACGACATATATATATATATATATATATATATATATATATATATATATATATATATATATATATATGTCATACCTAGTAGCCAGAACGCACTTTTTAGCCTACTATGCAAGGCCCGATTTGCCTAATAAGCCAAGTTTTCCTGAATTAATATATTTTCTCAATTTTTTTTCTTATGAAATGATAAAGCTACCCATTTCATTATGTATGAGGTCAATTTTTTTTTATTGGAGTTAAAATTAACGTTGATATATGACCGAACCTAACCAACCCTACCTAACCTAACCTAACCTATCTTTATAGGTTAGGTTAGGTTAGGTAGCCGAAAAAGCTAGGTTAGGTTAGGTTAGGTAGGTTATGTAGTCGAAAAACAATTAATTCATGAAAACTTGGCTTATAATGCAAATCGGGCCTTGCATAGTAGGCCGAGAAGGGCGTTCTGGCTATTAGGTACGACATATATATATTTATATATATATATATATATATATATATATATATATATATATATATATATATATATATATATATATATATATACATATATGCCTATACTTGCATAAACCACAAGTGAAGATTAACAATCTTTGGACAACACCCACCAGTGGGCCTCGAACCCAGAAAGCACAACTACCTTCTAGTAGCTGCCATAACTAGTACGCTTTAACCCACTACAACAACAGACCCTACAAAAGAAGTAGAGACTTCGAGATATATATACACCTCAAATATCTTCGAGCTATAAATACACCTCAAAAAAAAAAAAAAAATATATATATATATATATATATATATATATATATATATATATATATATATATATATATATGTCGTACCTAGTAGCCAGAACGCACTTCTCAGCCTACTATGCAAGGCCCGATTTGCCTATTAAGCCAAGTTTTTCTGATTTAATATATTTTCTCTAATTTTTTTCTTATGAAATGATAAAGCTACCCATTTCATTATGTATGAGGTCAATTTTTTTTATTTTAGTTAAAATTAACGTAGATATATGACCGAACCTAACCAACCCTACCTAACCTAACCTAACCTATCTTTATAGGTTAGGTTAGGTTAGGTAGCCGAAAAAGCTAGGTTAGGTTAGGTTAGATAGGTTATGTAGTCGAAAAACAATTAATTCATGAAAACTTGGCTTATAATGCAAATCGGGCCTTGCATAGTAGGCCGAGAAGGGCGTTCTGGCTATTAGGTACGACATATATATATTTATATATATATATATATATATACATATAAATATATACATATATGCCTATACTTGCATAAACCACAAGTGAAGATTAACAATCTTTGGACAACACCCACCAGTGGGCCTCGAACCCAGAAAGCACAACTACCTTATAGTAGCTGCCATAACGAGTACGCTTTAACCCACTACAACATCAGACCCTACAAAAGAAGTAGAGACTTCGAGATATATATACACCTCAAATATCTTCGAGCTATAAATACACCTCAAAAAAAAAAAAAATATATATATATATATATATATATATATATATATATATATATATATATATATATATATATATATATATATATATATATATATATATATATATATGTCGTACCTAGTAGCCAGAACGCACTTCTCAGCCTACTATGCAAGGCCCGATTTGCCTATTAAGCCAAGTTTTTCTGATTTAATATATTTTCTCTAATTTTTTTCTTATGAAATGATAAAGCTACCCATTTCATTATGTATGAGGTCAATTTTTTTTATTTTAGTTAAAATTAACGTAGATATATGACCGAACCTAACCAACCCTACCTAACCTAACCTAAGCTATCTTTATAGGTTAGGTTAGGTTAGGTAGCCGAAAAAGTTAGGTTAGGTTGGTTAGGTAGTTGAATAACAATTAATTCATGAAAACTTGGCTTATTAGGCAAATTGGGTCTTGCATAGTAGGCTGAGAAGTGCGTTCTGGCTACTAGGTACGACATATATATATATATATATATATATATATATATATATATATATATATATATATATATATATATATATATATATATATATATATATATATATATATGTCGTACCTAGTAGCCAAAACGCACTTCTCAGCCTACTATGCAAAGCCCGATTTGCCTAATAAGCCAAGTTTTCATGAATTAATTGTTTTTTGACTACATAACCTACCTAACCTAACTTTTTTGGCTACCTAACCTAACCTAACCTATAAAGATAGATTAGGTTAGGTAGGGTTGGTTAGGTTCGGTCATATATCTACGTTAATTTTAACTCCAATAAAAAAAAATTGACCTCTTACATAATGAAATGGGTAGCTTTATCATTTCATAAGAAAAAAATTAGAGAAAATATATTAATTCAGGGAAACTTGCCTTATTAGGCAAATCGGGCCTTGCATAGTAGGCCAAGAAGTGCGTTCTGGCTACTAGGTACGACATATATATATATATATATATATATATATATATATATATATATATATATATATATATATATATATATATATATACATCTGAAAACTCACACCGCAGAAGTGACTCGAACCCATACTCCCAGGAGCAACGCAACTGGTATGTACAAGACGCCTTAATCCACTTGACCATCACGACCGGACATAATGAGGTAATAGCCGAAGCTATTTGAACCACCCCACTGCCGGCACTCGGATGGTAATCTTGGGCATAGCATTTTACCAAATCACCTCATTCTTTGGGGCACACGTGAGGAACACAAATGCGAACAAGCCTGAATGGTCCCCAGGACAATATGCAACTGAAAACTCACACCCCAGAAGTGACTCGAACCCATACTCCCAGGAGCAACGCAACTGGTATGTACAAGACGCCTTAATCCACTTGACCATCACGACCGGACATAATGAGGTGATAGCCGAAGCTATTTGAACCACCCCACCGCCGGCACTCGGATGGTAATCTTGGGCATAGCATTTTACCAAATCACCTCATTCTTTGGGGCACACGTGAGGAACACAAATGCGAACAAGCCTGAATGGTCCCCAGGACAATATGCAACTGAAAACTCACACCCCAGAAGTGACTCGAACCCATAATCCCAGGAGCAACGCAACTGGTATGTACAAGACGCCTTAATCCACTTGACCATCACGACTGGACATAATGAGGTGATAGCCGAAGCTATTTGACCCACCCCACCGCCGGCACTCGGATGGTAATCTTGGGCATAGCATTTTACCAAATCACCTCATTCTTTGGGGCACACGTGAGGAACACAAATGCGAACAAGCCTGAATGGTCCCCAGGACAATATACAACTGAAAACTCACACCCCAGAAGTGACTCGAACCCATACTCCCAGGAGCAACGCAACTGGTATGTACAAGACGCCTTAATCCACTTGACCAGTAGAGTAAATTTACTCTACCCACCATGAGAGGAAGGACAAGACAAGAACATATCGATGCCAACACAGAAGACAATGTCCAACATAACAGGCCAATTACACTGGATTAATCTTTGTGTTTAGATAGGAGATGCCTCGTATGGGCCAATAAGCCTTCTGCAGCCCCTATGTTTATCCCTTATGTATCCCCCCATGTTTTCACCTTCATTGTATTATCACCTGACCTAATGCGGGTATAAAATCAACTAGTATTGTAAGATCTGTTCACTTGAGAATGAACCATGGAGGTTCGAAACGTCGTGCAAATTATACAAATAAGTGTAATACACTCTATAGTAAATCACTTCTTTTCTTCACCTTAAAAGTACGAAAATGAGTTTTGGAGAACTCCTATTTCAATTAAGCCCTGATGCTAAGAAAATAGTTAGAGGGATAGAAGCCCTAAACCAGAAAATAATAAATACAGAATATGCGGTCATATTCAATGAAACATGTTTGAAAGAAAACCTGCTGCCAGTATACACCAATATATATATATATATATGTCGTACCTAGTAGCCAGAACTCACTTCTCAGCCTACTATTCAAGGCCCGATTTGCCTAATAAGCCAAGTTTTCCTGAATTAATATATTTACTATAATTTTTTTCTTATGAAATGATAAAGCAACCCTTTTCTCTATGTATGAGGTCAATTTTTTTTTATTGAAGTTAAAATTAACGTAGATATATGACCGAACCTAACCAACCCTACCTAACCTAACCTAACCTATATTTATAGGTAAGGTTAGGTTAGGTAGCCAAAAAAAGCTAGGTTAGGTTAGGTTAGGTAGGTTAGGTAGACGAAAAAACATTAATTCATGAAAACTTGGCTTATTAGGCAAATCGGGCCTTGAATAGTAGGCTGAGAAGTGCGTTCTGGCTATTAGGTACGACATATATATATATATATATATATATATATATATATATATATATATATATATATATATATATATATATATATATATATATATATATATATATATATATATATATATATATATGTCGTACCTAGTAGCCAGAACGCACTTCTCAGCCTACTATGCAAGGCCCGATTTGCCTAATAAGCCAAGTTTTCATGAATTAATTGTTTTTCGACTACCTAACCTACCTAACCTAACTTTTTCGGATTCCTAACCAAACCTAACCTATAAAGATAGGTTAGGTTAGGTTAGGTAGGGTTGGTTAGGTTCGGTCATATATCTACGTTAATTTTAACTCCAATAAAAAAAAATTGACCTCATACATAATGAAATGGGTAGCTTTATCATTTCATAAGAAAAAAATTTGAAAAAATATATTAATTCAGGAAAACTTGGCTTATTAGGCAAATTGGGCCTTGAATAGTAGGCCAAATAGTGAGTTCTGGCTACTAAGTACGACATATATATATATATATATATATATATATATATATATATATATATATATATATATATATATATATATATATATATGTCGTACCTAGTAGCCAGAACGCACTTCTCAGCCTACTATGCAAGGCTCGATTTGCCTAATAAGCCAAGATTTCATGACTGAGGAGAATGGTACTCTTCCGTTTTTGGACATTATGATTCATAGAGTCACTAGAAAGTTCAAATTTAATGTGTATAGGTAACCTACCAACGTGGGGTCGTATGTTCATTTTTATTCGAATCATCATAGTAAAGTTTAACAGGCAGTATTTTCAGGAATGTTTCTACGAGCTTTGAGGGTTTGCAGCCCTGAGTTTTTTGATGAAGAGATTGGTAAAATATATGAAATTGGGAAGAGTTTACAATATCTTAAGAGGTTTTTGGATTTCTCGTTTGTACAAGCCAAGCGTACGTTTTATAATCACGTCCCTAAGGCGAAATCAAAAATTATTAACTCATTGGTGGTACCTTATGCGAGTGGACTTGAAAAATTGTCTCTGATTTTTAAGAAACTTAATATAAATTTGGTGTTCACTAATAGTACGATCAAATCCAATTTAATAAAAAACTCCCCTGACACAGCAGGTTGTGTGTATTCGATTCCCTGCAATGATTGTGATTCTGTGTACCTTGGACAAACAGGAAAGTCCTTACAATTGCGGTTGTCACAACATGCTTATAGTATTAGAACTGCCCAAACGTCTAATGCATTATATCTACATACGAGTTTATGCGATCATAATATTAACTGGAATGGGGCAAAAAGCATTACCAATTGTGGGGATTTCGTGGAACGGAATTTGATTCAGTCTGCTCTAATCAGTCAGTGTCCAAATCTTCTTAATGTTAGTACTGGTATGTACAAACTTGATCCATTTTTAAGTTATAATATTGCACAACAGTTTAAGAAACAACTCTGATAGAGAGGCTTACAATGTCTCATTATAATTGTATATTCATATATTGTGTGTTCATGAGGCTTTTCTTTAATCTTTCATCCTTATTCTCTGACCGCTTAATCCTCTTTGACCATTCTAAGCTAAGCTATACCTGTTTTTGGTTAATTCTTTCCCTAGGGATGGGTTGGTCAGGTGTCGGCCTATGTATCCTCCCCCTTCCCTTCTCCTTAGTCAGTCTGGTGTTGACAAAGGCTTTATCAAGCCGAAACGTTCACCTCATTTCATATTTCTCTATGGATTTTCCGCATATATATATATATATATATGTCGTACCTAGTAGCCAGAACGCACTTCTCAGCCTACTATGCAAGGAGAAGTGCGTTCTGGCTATTAGGTACGACATATATATATATATATATATATATATGACATATATATATACATATATATATATATATATATATATATATATATATATATATATATATATATATATATATATATATATATATATATATATATATGTATATATATATATATATATATATATATATATATATATATATATATATATATATATATATGTATATATATATATATATATATATATATATATATGTCGTACCTAATAGCCAGAACGCACTTCTCAGCCTACTATGCAAGGCCCTATTTGCCTAATAAGCCAAGTTTTCCTGAATTAATATATTTTCTCTAATTTTTTTCTTATGATATGATAAAGCTACCCATTCCGTTATGTATGAGGTCAATTTTTTTTATTGGAGTTAAAATTAACGAAGATATAGGACCGAACCTAACCAACCCTACCTAACCTAACCTAACCTATCTTTATAGGTTAGGTTAGGTTAGGTAGCCGAAAAAGTTAGGTTAGGTTAGGTTAGGTAGGTTAGGTAGTCGAAAAACAATTAATTCATGAAAACTTGGCTTATTAGGCAAATCGGGCCTTGCACAGTAGGCTGAGAAGTGCGTTCTGGCTACTAGGTACGACATATATATATATATATATATATATATATATATATATATATATATATGTTCTACCTAGTATCCAGATCGTTGTACCTGGCCTACTATGCTAGGCCCTATTTGCCTAACAAGCCAAGTTTTCCTGAATTTATATATTTTTCTATTTTTTCTTATAAAATGATAAATCTGTCCTTTGCATTATGTATAAGTTAATTTGTTTAAATTTGAGATAAACTAATGAAGATATATGACCGAACCTAACCAACCTTACCTAACCTAACCTAACCTATCATAAGCTAACATAAACTAACACATCTAAGTCAATAAATTATGGTCCTAATATAATATAGTAATAATAATTCAAATAAACTAATTGGAAACAATTTATTCAAAATAAAGAAAATCACTCTGCCTATTAGGGAAATCCGGTCTTGCATAGTAGGCCGAGAAGTGCGTTCTGGCTACTAGGTACGACATATATATACATATATATATATATATATGTCGTACCTAGTAGCCAGAACTCACTTCTCAGCCTACTATGCTAGACCCGATTTGCCTAATAAGCAAAGTTTTCCTGAAATAATATATTTTCTCTAATTTTTTTCTTATGAAATGATAAAGCTACCCATTTCATTATGTATGAGGTCAATTTTTTTTTATTGGAGTTAAAATTAACGTAGATATAGGACCGAACCTAACCAACCCTACCTAACCTATCTTTATAGGTTAGGTTAAGTTAGGTAGCCGAAAAAGTTAGGTTAGGTTAGGTAGGTTAGGTAGTCGAAACACAACTAATTCATGAAAACTTGGCTTATTAGGCAAATCGGGTCTTGCATAGTAGGCTGAGAAGTGCGTTCTGGCTACTAGGTACGACATATATATATATATATATATATATATATATATATATATATATATATATATATATATATATATATATATATATATACATAATTAGAATGACTTTTAGAAGGAAAAATCCTACTAAGTTATCAGTTGGAAGTGAATGTGTTAACACGTATTTAATTCTCGCCTTGAGTTGAAGAACAAGCTGAAATGTTTCACAATTATATAGCTGTCCTGAGAATGAATCAACACTTGACTAATTGAGTTATTGAACAGTATTTTTTTTACTTTACTAAAATTACAACTTGCAACTCATGAACATCTATTACTTGCATTCCCACTCAATATTTGTAAACCTTAGGAAGGAAATAAAAACTACATAATTTTCAAGGTAGGGAAATTCACCAGAGGAAATATTGTCTCGATTAGAGTCGAAGATAAAGTTTGTCACTGGAAAAGACAGATTAGGCTAGGTAACATTAATCTTCTTGTTTAGTACATGAAAAATTACATATGATGTCAAAAACTTGATATCATTAAACACTTTCTGAAATGAATTACATGAATTGCTTCCTTTCTGGCAGAAAGTTTCGAGAAGCAATCGAAAATAATTCAAAATTCAAACAGTCAAATAAGTATAGCTTCCGAAAAGCAATCAGCATCGATACCATTTTCCCACGCGACCCGTACACCATTCTCCTGCACTACATATACACAATGTTTTTCATCAGCTGAAGTCTAAAGTAATTGTTTTAAACGAGACCAGTGTATTGTTTACGGTTTTGGTAAATACTCACTGCGTGTGCTCTCCACCACGGTCCGACTCTTAGTGACTGCCGTTGCTTCCAGCCGTGTGTACTAGTAGCAAGGAGCATGCGTGCGTGCGCACTCAAGACTACGTGCTCCTGGCTGAAGGTATGTTTGAGTTCTGATTGGTCACCAATCGAAAGCACTCCACTGACGATGGAGCGGGGAGGGGGAGGAAGATTGATCGGCGTTAACAATAAATGTTAACGGTGTTAAGGGGTAAGTGATGGCCGGGAGAGTAAGAATAGCGTTAAGGGTGGAGAAAGTAAAGAGGTTTTAATGTTAATGGTGTTGAAGAAGATGATAATGGAGAAAATGGATGTTAATAGTAAAATGAAGGATATTGAAAGTGGAGAGGGATGAGTTAGAGGGAAGGAAGATAACGGTGGAGAGGGATGAGTTAGAGGGAAGGACATTAACGGTAGAGAGGGATGAGTTAGAGGGAAGGAAGATAACGGTGGAGAGGGATGAGTTAGAGGGAAGGACATTAACGGTAGAGAGGGATGAGTTAGAGGGAAAGAAGTTAAGAGTGAAGAGGGATGAGTTAGAGGGAAGAACATTAACGGTGGAGAGGGATGAGTTAGAGGGAAATACATTAACGGTGGAGAGGGATGAGTTAGAGGGAAGGAAGTTAACGATGGAGAGGGATGAGTTAGAGGGAAGGACATTAACAGAAGAGAAGGATGAGTTAGAGGGAATGACATTAACGATGGAGAGGCATGAGCTGGAGGGAACGATGTTAACAGTGGAAAAGGGATGAATTGGAAGGAAGGACGTTATTAAATTAACAGTGGGGAGTTATGAGTTAAAGGGAAGGACGTTTACGGTGGAGAGGGATGAATTAGAGGAAAGGACATTAACGGTGGAGAGGGATGAATTAGAGGAAAGGACATTAACGGTGGAGAGGGATGAGTTAGAGGGAAGGAAGTTAACGATGGAGAGGGATGAGTTAGAGGGAAGGAAGATAACGGTGGAGAGGGATGAGTTAGAGGGAAGGAAGTTAACGATGGAGAGGGATGAGTTAGAGGGAAGGAAGTTAACGATGGAGAGGGATGAATTAGAGGAAAGGACATTAACCGTGGAGAGGGACGAGTTAGAGGGAAGAACATTATCGGTGGAGAGGGATGAGGGAGAGTGAAGGACGTTAACTGTAGAGAAGGATGTCGGAGAGGGAAGGTTGCTAGTCATGGAGACTGGCGGACGTTAACAGTGAAGTGGGATGGAACAGAACGTTAACCATGGAGATGGACGAACGTTAACGGTAGGGATGGATGAGTGAGAGGGAAGGATTTTAATGGCATAGAGGGATGGTTGGGAAGGGTTAGTGAAAATAATAACTGAAGTCACCGCAATTGTTTATTTCAGCGGACATATCTAGTCCTTTATTTTTTCCGTAAAGGTCTACAGGGGAACGGTTCAAGTCTCCTAACATGTTTGGGCTCCGTTTTAATTTTTCCCCCATGAACCTTGATAGCGGACGGCTTCCGTAGCACACTTATTTTCAGTCAACATTGATATGGGTCAGCTTCCATCGCTTTTTTGCTTATTGGTCAAGCTCAGCGAGGGACGTTTTTTAGCATCCCATCCATTTTAGCAGGGTACAGTTCCAGTTTCCTAATTTCTTTTGGTCCATTATCCCAACAGACGGTGTTATTCCTATTTTGTTTTCGTCTTTTTAGTTTTTTTTTCGAAAAGCCAGTTCACGTTCTACATAATTTTCTGTCCCTCATCCCAACGCGACTGGTTGGGATGAGTCCATCCAAACCCATGGGATGGACTCATGGGTTGGTTGCATCCCATGAGTCCGTGGGATGCAACCATCACATGGACTGGTTGATCAGTCCAGCAACCAAGAGGCATGGTCGACGACCGGGCCGCGGGGACGCTAAGCCCCGGAAGCACCTCAAGGTAAGGTAACAGTTGGCTCCAGTCATACAATATTTTTCTGTCTATTTAAATATTGCTTATTTATATAAAATATTTTTATCTGGCGAGTTAAAAATTGTTTAAAAGCACCATGTATATTCCTGAGTCTAGCCGAAGAATGCTTATTGAACATAAGAATAAAGTAAATATCATGCCAATGTATATAATAACATAATAATTAGGGAAACCAAAAAATGAATATTGGCCTATACACACAGCAGCATCTCCTATTTCTGCCCATCCTTTGTGAATTAAGTAAAACCATAGAAGGCTTATTGCCACATACATAGAGCAGCATCTGCTATTTATATGCAGCCATGCTTATTCATATATATGTTAACCTAATCCCCCTTACCATTAAGAATTAACTATACTGCAGGAGGCCAATTAGGCTATATATAAGAAACAAGAAAATCTATTAACCCCATGCAACTCCTATGTATTTCCACCTAAAGCTCCTTCAAATGTATGGTAATATATAACCATCCTATGCTTAAAACAATCATTCAAGTGATCATTATCATCGCAATTATAATGTGCTCATTCTTCATTAAAGAATAAAGGAAATTATAGACGGCCTATACAGCATCTTCTATTTATATCCACTGCGAGAGAATGGTGATCTCTCAGGTAGACTATCACCTAGACGCTATCACTATGCGGTGATCCACTCATATAAAATATGTCAATGTGAGTGGAGAAGAGGACAGGTTGACTAGTTTAGCAGTTGCCAGGGAGGATGTTTTTAAACAAATAATGAAACTCAAGCCAAACAAATCCCCAGGGCTGGACGAAGTGTTTGCTAAGATGCTTAAATAATGCGGAGGACCTATGCAAGCCATTGTCTACCATATTTAATAAATCATTAGAGTCAGGCAAAGTGCCAGATTTGTGGAAGGTTGCTAATGTTGTACCAATTTTAGGGAAAGGAGATAGATCACTAGCATCAAATTATTGGTCAATTTTTTTTTTTTTTTTTTTTTTTTTTTTTTTTTTTTTTTTGAGATATATACAAGAGTTGTTACATTCTTGTACAGCCACTAGTACGCGTAGCGTTTCGGGCAAGTCCTTAATCCTATGGTCCCTGGAATACGATCCCCCGCCGAGAAGAATCGTTTTTTCATCCAAGTACACATTTTACTGTTGCGTTAAACAGAGGCTACAGTTAAGGAATTGCGCCCAGTAAATCCTCCCCGGCCAGGATACGAACCCATGACATAGCGCTCGCGGAACGCCAGGCGAGTGTCTTACCACTACACCACGAAGACTGCAATTAGCTCAACGTCTATTGTGGGAAACTTCCTTGAATCAATAATTGCAAATATCATTTGTCTTCACCTTGAAAAGCATAAATTAATATATGATTCACAACATGGTTTTACAAATGGCCGTATATATTTAACAAATTTGGTTTCATTTTATTTCAGTATAGATGAGGCAGTTGATAGTGGTAAGGTTTGTGATGTTGTGTACCTTGACTTTAGCAAAGCTTTTGATACAGTGCCACATAAAAGACTGATTATTATTTTTATTTTATTTATTTATTTAAGTATACAAGAGTTCTTACATCCTTGTACAGCCACTAGCATGCATAACGTTTCGGGCAAGTACTTAATCCTAATATTCCACAGAGTATGACCTCGTCAAACTGTTTAACAACCAGGTTCTCATTTTACTGTTGGGTAAACACAGACTACAGTTGAGGATTTGCCCCCAATAAATACTCCTCCGCCAGGATAGGAATCCAGGCCAAAGCATTCACGAGACGCAGGGCGAGTGTCTTACCTCCACACCACGGGGACTGCTTAAAAAGATAGAGGCTCAAGGTATTAGGGATGCTATAGTAAGTTGGATTAGGGCATGGCTATACTATAGAAAACAAAGAGTTAGTATAAATGGGGTTAAGTCAGGGTTGGAAAATGTTGTAAGTGGAGTGCCTCAGGGCTCTGTCTTGGGACCTCTGTTATTCATAATATATATATGTTATTCATAATAATATGTTATTCATCTATATAAATAAAAATGGAAATGTCCGTTTGTTCAAAATCACTAATCTCCGAAAGTACTTGACCGATTGTTTTGAAATTATCACACAACGTTCCATTCCGTTCCTTTCCAAACCTGCATTCGAGCAGGTTTTTTTTTATATACATACTATATAGATGTCACGTATGTAACGGTAAAAAAAAAAACATGCTTTTTCTGAAAAACTGTGTTTTTCATGTGAGGGAAATCTTCAAAACCTCTTTACCGATTACTTTAAAATTTTGACACAACTTTACATTGGAATAGGCGCGTCTTTTTATATATCTACTATATACATGCCTCACCTGTGACTGGTGAAAAAAAACTTTTTTTTTTTGTAAAACAGCGCCATCTGTTGGACGTAAGGGCAACACATGCTGTAATCTCTGAAATTTCTTCACCCATTGCTTTGAAATTTTGACACAACGTTGGATTCGAATAGGCGCATCTTTTTATATACCTTTCTATATAGATGCCACCCCTGTGACAGATAAAAACATGCTTTTTGAAAAACAGCGCCATCTGTTGCACATAATGGTAATATGGGTGCTATACTAAATATATCACGAATTCCATTTCAATGTTTCCGATTGCATTGATAAAGTTTATTTTCATAGATTTCGATTAATTTTATTTTTTAGTGAATTATTTTGTGTGGCATTGTGCTGGAATTGAGCTTTGTTGTTTTCCATACCGTTCATTTCGTAAGTATAAGAATAGATGCCACACCTGTGCCAGGTAAAACTATGCTTTTCTTGAAAAACAGAGCCATCTGTTGCATGTAAGAGCAACACACATGCTATACTAGATATATTACAATTCCATTTCAATGTTTCTGATTACATTGATAAATTGAATTTTCCTAGATTTTTTATTTATATTCATTTTGATTAATTTTTTTTTGTGTGAATAGAATTGGAATTGAGCTGTTTTGTTTACCAGACCGTTCATTTCGTGAGAATAGTTTATTTTTATATATTTTCCTTTTAATTTTTTAACTGTTTTTCTTATATTTCAGTGATGGGAACATCAGATCACTTGATGTTCCCAGTTTTCTGATGGGAACATCAGACCATTTGGGAAGGCATCGGACGAGGGAGTGGGGAATGGTGGGGATGATGAGGGGACGGAAGTGAGAGATGGTGGGGAGGACGAGGGAACAAGGGAGGGGGTAATGGTAGGGGGAAGGATGAGGGGATGGGGAAGTTTGGGATGGTGGGGACGAGGGGATGGGGGAATGGAGAATGGTGGGGGAGGACAAAGGGACAGGGGGAGTGGGGCATTGTGAGAAGGAAGAGGGGATGGTGGAGTGGGAAATTGTGGGGAAGACGAGGGGGCGATGGAGTGGGGAATGGTTGGGAGGACTGGGGGACAGGGTAGGCTGCTGTGGCTGGGTACTGCTAGTATATACATTATATATATATATATATATATATATATATATATATATATATATATATATATATATATATATATATATATATATATATATATATATATATATATATATATATATATATATATATATATATATATATATATAAAGTGAAGGGAAAATGTAGGTGTAAGGCAGTCTATGGCTGGTGTAAATGCCAATCACATTAGTAAAAAAAAGAGAAAATAAGTTGACTGCTTGGCTGTTGTCTCCTGTGGTCAAGTAAAAAGGGAAAAAACACACAAAACAAACCGTATAAACAATGAAACTTTAATTGACTTTAAACAAATATAAACAAAGATAATCCCTTGGCTATATACAGTGCGAATTAAAAATAAATACAAAGACAAAACACAATATAAAATAATAGTTACGTTACTCTACAATGAACAAGACAAAAAAATGAGTTAAAGGTGCTGAGAATATTGGCTGACTGTAAACCTCCACTAATACACAGAGCGTATGCTAGATAGAAGTATCAGCCTTGAGAGTACAGAATATTCTAAAGCCAGCTGCTCGTGCACGCTTAGTCATAGGCTATGCAGATGGCGCTGAAGTCGAGTGGAGTCGCTGATTCACCAATGGGAAGCGTTCTGGCTGGAAGTGGTAGTTTGGTGATCGACGAGGGTGGTGCGCTGACTTGGACAGCGAATGTAGGGTACGTATACCCCCCGTAGAAACATATTCTACTATATATATACTACTCTTGAATGTAGTATTTTGATGTTATAGACATACTGAAGTAACATGATGTAGGAAAGAGCAGGCCAAATCTCTCTTGAAAGAGATTATCGTCACAGCTTTCCCCCGAAGCCTGCTCTTACGGGTCAAGTTACTTCAGTAGATGGTAGAGTGGTAGGAGTAGCTGCCTCAACCTCGTAGACTCTGGAGAGGGCGTTGGCTATGATGTTATCCGAGCCCTTGATGAAGAATATCTCCAGGTTAAAATTCTGCAGGTACAGAGCCCAGCGTAGAAGACGTTGATTGCTGAATTGGGCCTGTTGCAGGAACCGTAAGGGATTGTGGTCTGAGTTGATGGTAATAGACTGATTACCCTGTAGGTAAGGTTCGAAATGTTGTAGGTTCAGGACGATGGAAAGGAGTTCCTTTTCTATGGTGCCATAGTTCTTCTGATGGGGCTTTAACTTGTAGCTGTAGTAGCTGACAGGAAGAACCTCTTCGCCACGCTGTTGCATTAGGACGCCCCCGGTGCCACTTGCGTCGACATTGATGATGAAAGGCTTCATAATATCTTTAGCAAAGGTGGACATGCCCAAGTTGATGGTAAGGCCAGCTGTCAGGAGCTTGGAGAACAATCGTTGCAGCTGGAGCAGATGTTCGCTCCAGGTGATAGTTGCCACAACGATGTCATCCAAGTAAGCGTAGGTATGATCTAGGCAATAGATGACGTGGTTGACAGCTCGCTGGAAAGTGGCCGGGGCGTTACACCGTGCAAAAGGAAGGCGTTCATATTTTACCGTGCGGTTTCGGCACCAAGATGCAGGGTGAGGCCCAAGGGGACTCACAAGGGGTGGCCAGCCCATGATCCAGAAGGTATTGTACTTCAGCACGCATAACTTCCTTTTTGTACGGGCTGATACGGTAGAAGGGTTGACGAATCGGCCGGGTATCAGGAAGTAGCTGGATGTCGTGCTGAACCACATTACACTCCTGTGGATCATCGCTGAACAACTTCTGATGTTCTTGAAGAACTTTGATGAGAGGAGCACTGTTACAGTCCTGTAAATATTTAGGAAGATCAGTAATGATTTCCGAGTTGAAGGGACTGACTCAGAGTTAGTGTTTTCGGGAGGAGAAGCAGGGAAGGTCTCACTATGGCGGTATGGATCTTTAAAGGTGGAGAGAGATACTAGCACAGTGGGGGGAATACCTTTATACTCCTTCAAAAGATTGACGTGGCACAACTGGGTCCGCCGCCTATCTGGAGTCTCAAGAACGTAGTTGTGGTTGTTTCTGCACTCCTTGATGCGGAAGATCCAGAAAACTTATTTTGCAATGGAGAACCAAAGATCGGAAAATATGCTAAAACGAAGTCCCCTGCTTTAAATTTTCTGATTTTACTTGAGCTTTTAATAAATTGTCATTGGCAAATTTATGTACTCTCTCTAGAATGTGCTTTAAGTTTTGAAGAAACTGGGGCACATACTGGGGGTCACTGAAGGTAGCATTACGTAGAGAGTCTTTAAAAGCTTTAAGAGGAGTACGGCACTTACGTCCATAGAGCATCTCATAAGGAGATACTCCTAGAGACTCATTTGGGAGACTTCTGAAAATGCACATGATGATGTCAAGTTGTTTATCCCAGTCTTTCATAGTTTCATTGCAAAATTTCTTAAGGAGTGATTTTATAGTTTGGTGACTACGTTCAAGAAAACCCTGTGAAGCAGGATGATAGGGGCTGGACAGTACCTGAGTGATATTGAATTCTTCCAGTGTCTTCTTGAAGAGATCACTGGTGAAGTTGGTGCCACAGTCACTTTAAATCTCCCGTGGAAATCCATACTGGGTGAAGATCTTCAATAGTTGTTTCACCACCGTAGCAGCCGTAATGTTCTTTACAGAAACTGCTATGGGGAATCTGGTGGTAGGACACAGGATGGTTAGTATATAGGCGTTGCCAGAACTGGTCCGGGGTAAAGGACCAACACAGTCTATGATGAGTCTGTGAAAAGGTTCTGAAGGCACCGGGATAGGAATCAAAGGAGCCTTGGGAATCGGGATGTTAGGTTTTTCTGCCATCTGACATGTATGACACTGTTGTACATAAGTTTTTACATCTTTAATCATACCTGGCCAGTAGTAGTCTTGTCTGATTCCGTGATAGGTTTTATTAAAACCATAGTGAGAAAGCGCTCCATGGGCCAGGTGTAGAATATCAGGCCGTAGGCTAGTGGGAACTACTAGTTGGTTGACATTAGCCCAATCGTCATCCTCCGTTAGTTTACTGGGTCGGTACCTCCGGTAGAGCAATTGGTTCTCTATGAAGAACCCAGGAATACTGTCAGATTGAGTCTTGGCCTGGAAGAACAATGGTGTTAATGAAGGATCCTCCCTCTGTAACTTACGGAACTCCAACATAGTGAGATTCGGTGGTAGATTCTGATGGTCTTGAGGGACAGCTGTTGCAGTAGAGTCAGCTGGTTGCTGACGTGCAGCTTGTGCATGGGTGGTCACCAAAACCGGAGGAGAGACTTCATCACTTTCTTGGACCTCTGCTGGAACATACTTCAAGATTGGGTGTTCCACTACAGAATCACATACCTGGGGTTTGTCCATGAAGATCAAGTTGGAAGGTTGCACATCTTCGGCCAAGTCGTTACCCAGGAGAAGTTGTACCCCTTTCATGGGAAAAGGCTTTTCCCGCATGGCGACTTGGACTTCACCTTGTACGAAAGGACAATCCAGGTGGACTCTGGCGAGTGGATACGGAGTGGTAGCAGTGAAGTCAGTCATAAAGACCGTCTCCCCGGTGTAGGTGATGTTAGGCACAGCTGATTTAAAAATGATAGACTGAAGAGCAGCTGTGTCCCTCAAGATCTTCACTTTAGAACATCCCTCCGAATCTGTACTGTTGGCAGAGACAGTTCCAGGGTATAGGTGTTTGCTGAAGAGAGAAAGATCATTAACAGGAACACCAACATTCATCACAGGCTTACCGGACTTAGGAGGAGTCGGTTTGGGTTTAAGAGTTTCACTATAGCCTTTGTATTAGGCTTTTCCACATTTATCTATGGTATGTCCATAGAGCTTGCAATACTTACAATATAATTGAGAGGTTGCTTGATTGGTACTCACTTTTTCATAATCAGACCAAGATTTCTTACTGGAAGATGTGTCAGTTGTCAACCTGTGTATAAGGCTGTAGGTGTCAGCCGACTTCGCACATCTGATGTAGTCAGTTTCCTCCTTATCCGCTAAGTGAAGACGAATGGGAGCAGGAATACGTCGAAAGAATTCTTCGACTAGAATAAGGTTGACAAGGTCTGAAAATGTAGAAAAATGGGCTTCTTCCAGCCATTTCACGAAATATCTTTTCTTAGTATTGGCAAATTCTAAATAGGTGGTGGCACTTGCCTTTAGATACTCACAGAATTTTCGTCTTTAGTTTTCGGTGGAGAGAAGGTAGGCGTCTAAAACGACTTGCTTTAGAATCTGGTAGTCATTCTCAGACGCTAAGGTACTGAGAGTAACCGCAGCACTACCTGTGAGATGCACTCTGAGAAGTATAGACCACTGATCTTCAGGCCAGCTAAGTTTTTTAGCTAGGGCCTCATAAGTAGTAAAAACCACATCTATCTCTGTCTCAACGAATGGTGGCATTATCTTACTTGCCTGGGAGATGCTAAAGCTTGCTGGAGGACTGGCTGCTCGTTGGCGCTGAGTATAGTGTGTAGTTTCCAAGTCGAGTTCTCTTTAAAGGTATTCTAGAGCATTATCGGCTTGCTTTTTATCGTGTTCACGTTGTATCTCCAGATTACGTTCTTTTACTTCAAGCTGGTCCCTCTCACGCGCACGTTGTAGGGCAACTTGGCATTCCTGTTCCTCTTTATGCCTGGCAGCCTCGCGTTCCTGTTCTTCCTTCTTTAGGGCAGCCTCGCGTTCCTGTTCTTCCTTGTTTAGGGCAGCCTCGCGTTCCTGTTCTTCCTTCTTTAGGGCAGCCTTGCGTTCCTTTATCTGGAGAGCTTTCTGTTGTTCACGCTCTACTTTCGCTAGTTCTAACTTTAACTTCATAGCTGCCAGAGCATGCCGATCTGCAATAGAATAGTTTTCGTGAGAATCAGAGTCTATAATTCCATAATCTAAGAGGTGGTCCAGGATAAGGTTGTGCAATTCACTTTTGTTGGCTCCATGGGGAACATCTAGTTGGTACTCATGTGCTAGAGTTTGTAATTCTATCCTCTTGGCACGAATTAAGTTCCCTACTTCACTTGCTGGATCACTACGAAATGCTGAGAGACGAAACATTTGCAGATAGCAAATAAATGTACAGTGAATATACCTGTGATATTATAAGTGTCAGTAACAGGATGATGTGGCAACTGGTGACTATCCTGTGGAAATTCAATCGTTAATGTGAAAACAATTAACGTTAATATTAGATGTTAAGTGATTATTTAATAAAAATTGCAGGAAATCTTGCACCCAGCACTCAATATACGAGAATAAGGGCAAGAAAATCCTACTAAATGAAACTGATAGTTTCAAAAACAAATGAAACTTTGATTGTTTCAGAAGTAAAAGGGTAGTCCAAAAATTTAGGGATACCTTGCCGGGTCTCTATAGGACAGAAGCAAGAGGTTTCCTACTTAACTAGATGATACTTACCGAATTAGCGTTCTTTGTGCTCTGAAAAAGAAAGCCAATTCCCTACCTGAGTAAATATCATAATCTTTGATCGACGCGCAGGGGTGCGAGTGTCAACTGGTGACGAGACCTGATGTTGAGGCCCCCAACTCAACAGCGTAGTCCGTGCTAGAGGAACTATGGCCGTCTTTATCCTCCTTCGGTCGGATTGCAGAAGATAGGGTACGTGGCCCAAAGACAAACCAAAGTACCAGGGTACCAAAGTGATGATCTGCTGAAATTGAGAAATATTCTAGGGACGAAAAAGGTGGAATACACGAGTAATAACACCGCGGGATGAACGACCAATTAAGAGAGTGACTGAGGCCTCTAATCACCACGTAATCCACAGTTATCCAACACTCATGATATGTTACACTCGGAATGCACAAAATGCACAGCACCATAAAAATATTAAAAGCTATGAAATTATTGAAAAGCAACTGTATGAAAGCCAAGTACACTTACCACAAACTGAAATGTTTTAGTATCAGTACCTGAGTGAGGCTCCCGGACAGGCCCCCATTAATGGGATGGGAAAATGTAGGTGTAAGGCAGTCCTCCCTTTAGCTGGTGTAAATGCCAATCACATTAGTAAAAAAAAGAGAAAAAAAAGTTGACTGCTTTGCTGTGGTCTCCTTTGGTCAAGTAAAAAGAGAAAAACACGCAAAACAAATCGTATAAACAATGAAACTTTAATTGACTTTAAGCAAATATACACAAAGATAATCCCTTGGCTATGTACAGTGCGAATTAAACATAATTACAAAGACAAAACACAATATAAAATAAAATAATGGTTACCTTACTCTACAATGAATAAGACAAAAAATGAGTTAAAGATGCTGAGAATATTGGCTGGCTGTAAACCTCCACTAATACACAGAGCGTATGCTCGATAGAAGTATCAGCCTTAAGAGCACAGAATATTCTAAAGCCAACTGCTCGTGCTACTTAGTCATAAGCTATGCAGATGGTGCTGAAGTAGAATGGAATCACTGATTCACCAATGGGAAGCGTGCTGGCTGGAAGTGGTAGTTTCGTGATCGACGAGGGTGGTGCGCAGACAGAGAGAGGGTTTGGAGAGCGAGTGTAGAGTACG
The DNA here is from genome assembly GCF_040958095.1 of Procambarus clarkii. NCBI lineage: Eukaryota > Metazoa > Arthropoda > Malacostraca > Decapoda > Cambaridae > Procambarus > Procambarus clarkii. The sequence goes on from NC_091177.1 coordinate 22,606,549, forward strand.
TATACCCCCTGTAGAAACGTATTCTACTATATAAGTACTACTCTTGAATGTAGTATATTGATTTTATAGACGTACTGAAGTAACATGATGTAGGAAAGAGCAGGCCAAATCTGTCTTGAAAGAGATTATCGTCAATATATATATATATATATATATATATATATATATATATATATATATATATATATATATATATATATATATATGTCGTACCTAGTAGCCAGAACTCACTTCTCAGCCTATTATGCAAGGCCCGATTTGCCTAATAAGCCAAGTTTTCATGAATTAATGTTTTTTCGTCTACCTAACCTACCTAACCTAACCTAACCTAGCTTTTTTTGGCTACCTAACCTAACCTTACCTATATATATCGGTTAGGTTAGGTTAGGTAGGGTTGGTTAGGTTCGGTCATATATCTACGTTAATTTTAACTCCAATAAAAAAAAATTGACCTTATACATAGTGAAAAGGGTAGCTTTATCATTTCATAAGAAAAAAATTATAGTAAATATATTAATTCAGGAAAACTTGGCTTATTAGGCAAATCGGGCCTTGAATAGTAGGCTGAGAAGTGAGTTCTGGCTACTAGGTACGACATATATATATATATATATATATATATATATATATATATATATATTAAAAAAAATAAGGAAGGGAGTACCACCTCTGGCTGGAAGAAGGGGGACCCATAGCCTCGGGGGAAACCACACATAACGTATTAGAGGGAATGTAGCTCCCCTCCAACACAGTTTCTGAGTGCTTTTCTCCTACCACCCCCTTCCTTTTGTTTTTGTATATATATATATATATATATATATATATATATATATATATATATATATATATATATATATATATATATATATATATATGTCGTACCTAGTAGCCAGAACGCACTTCTCAGCCTACTATGCAAGGCCCAATTTGCCTAATAAGCCAAGTTTTCAGGAATTAATTGTTTTTCGACTACCTAACTTACCTAACCTAACCTAACCTAACTTTTTCGGCTACCTAAACGAACCTAACCTATAAAGATAGGTTAGGTTAGGTTAGGTAGGGTTGGTTAGGTTCGGTCATATATCTACGTTAATTTTAACTCCAATAAAAAAAATTGACTTCATACATAATAAAATGGGTAGCTTTATCATTTCATAAGAAAAAAATTAGAGAAAATGTATTAATTCAGGAAAATATGGCTTATTAGACAAATCGGGCCCTGCATAGTAGGCCGAGAAGTGCATTCTGGCTACTAGGTACGACATATATATATATATATATATATATGTCGTACCTAATAGCCAGAACGCACTTCTCAGCCTACTATTCAAGGCCCGATTTGCCTAATAAGCCAAGTTTTCATGAATTAATGTTTTTTCGTCTACCTAACCTACCTAACCTAACCTAACCTAGCTTTTTTTGGCTACCTAACCTAACCTTACCTATAAATATAGGTTAGGTTAGGTTAGGTAGGGTTGGTTAGGTTCGGTCATATATCTACTTTAATTTTAACTCCAATAAAAAAAAATGACCTCATACATAGAGAAAAAGGTTGCTTTATCATTTCATAAGAAAAAAATTATAGTAAATATATTAATTCAGGAAAACTTGGCTTATTAGGCAAATCGGGCCTTGAATAGTAGGCTGAGAAGTGAGTTCTGGCTACTAGGTACGACATATATATATATATATATATATATATATATATATGCCGTACCTAGTAGCCAGAATGCACTTCTCGGCCTACTATGCAAGGCCCGATTTGCCTAATAAGCCAAGTTTTCCTGAACTAATATATTTTCTCTAACTTTTTTCTTATGAAATGATAAAGCTACCCATTTCATTATGTATGAGGTCAATTTTTTTTTTATTGGAGTTAAAATTAACGTAGATATATGACTGAACCTAACCAACCCTACCTAACCTAACCTAATCTATCTCTATTGGTTAGGTTAGGTCATGTAGCCGAAAACGTTAGGTTAGGTTAGGTTAGGTAGGTTAGGTAGTCGAAAAACAATTAATTCATGAAAACTTGGCTTATTAGGCAAATCAGGCCTTGGATAGTAGGCTGAGAAGTGTGTTCTGGCTACTAGGTACGACATATATATATATATATATATATATATATATATATATATATATATATATATATATATATATATATATATATATGTGTGTATATCACGAAAATAAACACGTGATTAAGAATGTGACAATGTCAGACCACGGAGGAAAAATGAAACAGGAAATTTCCTGTTTCATTTTTCCTCCGTGGTCTGACATTGTCATATATATATATATATATATATATATATATATATATATATATATATATATATATATATATATATATATATATATATATATATATGTCGTACCTAATAGCCAGAACGCACTTATCGGCCTACTATGCAAGGCCCGATTTGCCTAATAAGCCAAGTTTTCCTGAATTAATATATTTTCTCTAATTTTTTTCTTATGAAATGATAAAACTAACCATTTCATTATGTATGAGGTTAATTTTTTTTTATTGGAGTTTAAATTAACGTAGATATATGACCAAACCTAACCAACCCTACCTAACCTAACCTAACCTATCTTTATAGGTTAGGTTAGGTAGCGGAAAAAGTTAGGTTAGGTTAGGTTAGGTAGGTTAGGTAGTCGAAAAATAATTAATTCATGAAAACTTGGCTTATTAGGCAAATTGGGCCTTGCATTGTAGGCTGAGAAGTGAGTTCTGGCTACTAGGTACGACATATATATATATATATATATATATATATATATATATATATGTCGTACCTAGTAGCCAGAACTCACTTTTTGGCCTACTATTCAAGGCCCGATTTGCCTTATAAGCCAAGTTTTCCTGAATTAATATATTTTTTCTAATTTTTTTCTTATGAAATGATAAAGCTACCCATTTCATTATGTATGAGGTCAATTTTTTTTATTGGAGTTAAAATTAACGTAGATATATGACCAAACCTAACCAACCCTACCTAACCTAACCTAACCTATCTTTATAGGTTAGGTTTGGTTAGGTAGCCGAA